>NC_133452.1:58157386-58458100 GCF_048565385.1 Saimiri boliviensis | reverse complement strand
TGAGGGGCAGCCATGGAAATGGGAATGAAGGGACATTTGAATGAGGCATTTCAAAGGATAGACTGCAGGAATTCCGGCAAAGAGTGGGTGTGGACAGTGATGAAAAACACAGAAACAGAGTTGATGCCTACATCTGGAGCCTGTGTCTTAATAATTTTTGATCAGGGAGACCAACATTTTTATTTTGTGTTGGGCCCCACAGAATTATGTTGACAACCCTAGATGGTGCCACGGACAGGTGCAGGGCATGAGGAGAAGGAGCTGCCAGGGAAAGACTTGCTCACATTTTAGATATGTGGAGCATTAAAGGTCAGGAGGACATGAAGGGTGATGTCAGGCAGGTAACTTTAAATGCAAACTGGGCATCTCAGGGTGACGCTGAGTCCAGTGCAGGAGCTATGTAAAGAACATATATCTCTAAGAGGAACATGACTTAATAGAAACCCAGAAGTCCTGCCTTGAGTGGACTTAGGGGCTGCTTCCAAGTTGTTTAGTTCATTTCTATTGAAATCATTATATTTAAAAGTATGGCTGCAGTGGGATGGCTGCTGTAGCTGCTGCCACCTCTTAGCTTTGGTTTAAAAAAAAAAAGTAATAGAAATTCCTTAAAATGTCTTTCTAGCCTTTAGATTTCTCTAATTCAAATTTGTAAATTTGTATCTTTCCAAGGGTAGGGTCAGAATTGAATTTTAACTATCCCTGTCTTACGTATTTCCAAAACTTAGTCTTAAAACTTAGTTGCTTTTTCCCTTCAATTTGACATGACCCCTAAAAACTTTGGGCATATTTATCCTCCTTCACTTGTGATGTAATTAAGTTGGTCTGTAAGTCTTATTTTTAAGATGCTCTAGACTGAGAGACTGTGAGAATAGCTTAGAGTCATTTCAATTAATTTATGTATTTCAAATTTGAATATAAAGTATTGACAGTGATGAAAACCTGTTCAACAAGCAGATGATGTTATCTTATATATTCACAGAGTTTAGTAACTGAGCCAACTACTTCATTCACAATTCAAAATGAAAACAGCTAATTCTTTTAAGCAAGTGTAGATTCTACTCTTTAAAAAAGTTATCTAGGAGAGCTACTATAATACTATTATAGAATAAATGAAATTATCTGACTAGGACTAGGGTGGGGTATTGCACAGTTTATTGAGAAATATGGCCTGTGTTTGCACATTCATAATGGACATCTGAGGTTTGTTAGGGGAGGAGGTGTCATCTTTATGGCACTTTCTGACTGGGAAGGAAGTTAGTCCTAATTGAGATAATAACTGTCCACTTGACCACACACAAGTGCATTTTGCCTTAGTTTCCTGTCACACAGTAAGCAGTGAGTCTCAAGTAAGAGAGTGTCAAAGTACTTTTCAGTGCATAAAGCACTACAGGTACATCCTACACCCAGCAGATCGGCACAGTGCCTGTGTACAGGTGTGTGTATTGACTCACTTGCTGTCCTGTGATCTCTCAGGACTCAGGTCCTGAATTGCTCTCTGGTGATTGAAGCCCAGTTGAAGGTGCTGGAAGTGCAGTGACCCTGGAGGAAGAACCAGTAACAGCAGGGGGTGGATGAAAGGGAATTGATAGTTGCACAAGAAGAGATATCTGCCCTTTTTTGCAAGCCAAGACACCTTTAACCTTCTAGTCATTGTCTCATCTTTTAATATCATTTGGCTTCTTTTACAAGATCTGTATTAAAACAAAGTTCAGCATGTAAAGTGGTATGTTGACCACACTTGTCTGCTATTACGTCTTCTGGCTGAACTGAAGTACTGGCTTGCTGACTAGTAAGTATGTTTTCTAACAATTATAGGGAAGGGAGGAAAAGGAAAGTCCAACTAAAGCATTTTTCTCCTCAGAGTTTGAAAAATAAAAGTAATACAATCTTTTAAATTCCATGCCAACACACCAGACAATAAGAGACTTGATAATAGTAAAGGTTGTGAATAAAAAGAGCAATGTAAGTTTTTGATATTGACTTCAAAACATGGTATTCTAGAACTTAGTGTTTGTATGTTGTGTGTGTGCTATTATAATTAGTTTTGTATATGTGGTAGTTATTTTTTGCACTTTGATTAAAAAACAAACATTGAGCCACTTCAAGAGGCAGACTATTTTTGAAAAAAAAAAAAAGTAAAAGTAATGCTTAATCCAATTAATCTGTCTTCTTCCTCTAATTCATCAAGATGACTTTCAGTTTCTGGTGGCAACTGAGAATGGGTTATGGAAGAATGTCAAGGCAATGTAATCCCTATTATTTATGGTTACTTAAGAGGATAAATTAATCAGTGGTCACTAATCTTTGGATAATCACTCTACTGAGCTGGAACTATCCTTAGTTTTTCGGAAAGCAAGTCAGTGAGTTAGAACTGTCAAAACTGATCAGCTTTTCTAAGCTTAATGATAAGTGAATAGAAACGAGTTGCCTTTAATCCTTTCCTCCCTGCATTGTAGCATGAACATTCTGTAACTCTGGAAATGGTTTATGGAGCAACAGGGAAAATATGATGATAAACTATCTTGTGGTAGATTTTCAGATAGGCACTAGACAAAGTTCAGAGCCTTTCCTCTAGCCAGGGATTAACAAAGCTGCCTTCATAGGTAAAGGTTTGCACTCTGTGTATGCATTTAGGTTACTAGCATTAGGCAAGTGAATGTTATAAAATTGATTTGAATATTGATTGTTTAGGAAGCGAGTCTTTTGGTGGCAGCAATTCTGTTATGCATTAAACAAATACATATTGTGAACTAGTCAACATTGTTAAGTACTGTATTTATTAGATGCAGTGGGTGGGCATGGGAATAAAGAAATGTATGAGGGGTCTTGGAAAAGTCCATGGAAAAAATGTACACTATGAAAAAAAACCGTGCATGGATTTCAAAATATTCTGAACCAAAATAAACTTGTACTAACTTGTTATAACATGTTGGAACAAGATCTAGTTTGAGACATTAACGAATGATATGGCACCAGTTTTTAAAAAGGCCCTATCAGGGCAACATGAATTCTGCCAAAAGTGAAGCAAGACCAAACGTCAAATTCATGGTGGAGCTTGGGTAAAAGGATGGTGAAATCATTGATGTTTTACAAAAAGTTTATGGGGACAATGCTCTAAAGAAACCAGCAGTTTACAAATGGCTAACATCCTTTAAGAAGGGGTGAGATGATGTTGAAGATGAAGCCCACAGCAGTAGATCATCCATATCAATTTTCAAGAAAAAATATAATCTTGTTCATGCATTAATTGTAGAGGGAACTTTGAATAGAAATTTTAAACAAGTGGGATTGCGATCCTGTGGCATATGTCTGAAGGATTGTAATAGGAGATGAAACAGGGCTTTACCAATATGATGCTGAAGACAAAGCACAACCAAAGCAATGGCTACCAAGAGGCGGAAGTGGTCTAGTTAAAGCAAAAGCAGACTGGTCAAGAGCAAAGTTCATGACAAGAGACTTTTGGGACGCTCCAGGCATTTTGCTTGTTGACTTTCTGGGGAGCCAAAGAATGATAATATCTGCTTATTGTGAGTGTTTTGAGAAAATTAGCCAAAGTTTTAGCCAAAAAAACAAAAACAACAAACAAACAAACAAAAAACACCCAGGAAAGCTTTACCAGAGAGTCCTTCTTTACCAGAACAATGTTTCTGCTCATCCTCTCATCAAGAAAGGGCAATTTTGCTAGAGTTTTGATGGGAAATTATTAGGCATTCACTTACAGTCTTTTTTTTTTTTTTTTTTTGAGATGGAGTCTCATTTTGTTATCCAGGCTGGAGTGCAGTGGCATGATCTCAGCTCACTGCAACCTCTGCCTCCCAGGTTTAAGTGATTATCCTGCCTCAGCCTCCTGAGTAGCAGGGACTACAGGTGTGCACCTCCACATCCAACTAATTTTTGTATTTTTAGTAGAAACGGGGTTTCGTCATGTTGACCAGGCTGGTCTTGAACTCCTGACCTCAGGTGATCTGCCCTGCTCAGCCTTCCAAAGTGTTGGGATTACAAGTGTGAGCCACCATGCCTGGCTTGACTTACAGTCTTGATTTGGCTTTATCTGACTTCTTTTTCTTTCATAATCTTAAAAAATCTTTATAAGGCACCTATTTTTCTTCACTTAATAATGTAAAAAGGACTGCATTGACATGGTTAAATTCCTGGGACCCTCAGTTCTTTAGGGATGGACTAATGGCTGTTATCATTACCTACAAAAGCATTTTGAGCTCGATGGAGCTTATGTTGAGAAATAAACCTTCATTATCTTTTCATTTCATTTTTTCATGAATTTTTTGAAGTTGCCTTGTATACATTTTAATCCTAAGGTAATAAAGAAAGGAGGAAGTCCCAGCCCTGTGATTTCCATGTAGGTACAGTGTCTGAAAGGCAGACCAGTATTTACCCTTTGGAATTTGAGGTTTCCATTCAGGAAGTTCTCAAAGAGAATAAATGAGATTGCTGTGCAGGTAGAATCAAAGAACACATAGCTTATTTATCATAATCAAAATAATGCCATTTGCATACCAAAATTCACCTGCTTATGTACATTGTAAATTGTTGCCTTGATAAGCTTTCTGCAGATAAAGCAATTCAGCTAAGTATTATTTCCAATCATAATTTTGTGTTATTATGAGCAACACAATACTATATATGGGATTCATTCACCGTAGGACTGAAATACAAATTAGGTCTTTAGAAAATAAATGTAGATTTAAAAAAATCTTATTTTAGAAGGCTCAATTAAATTTAGTTAATTTTTAAAAATCAGATTTATTGAGGGGTGACTTACATATTATGTAATTCACAAATTTTAAGTGTACAGTATGATAGTTCTAACAAATATATACAATCATGTAACCACCATCACAATCATAATACAGAGTGTGTCCATCACCCCAGGATGTACCCTCATCATCTTTTTTGCAGTGAGTCTTTTTCCCCTACACTCTGGCTCCTGAAAACTTGATCTGCTTTCTGCCATGATAGCTGTGCCTTTTCTAAAATTTTATAATTTTATATGAATGGAATCATACAGTGTGTTTTCTTTTGCATCTGGTTTTCACTTAGCATGAGGCTTTTGAGATTTCTCCTTGTTGGGGCATGTATTTGTTGTTTATTTCTTTTTATTACTAAGTAGTATTCCATTGCATGTCTATGCCACATTTTTTTTTTTTTTTTTTTTTTGAGACAATGTCTTGCTTTGTCACCCAGGCTGGAGTGCAGTAGTATGATCATGGCTTACTGCAGCCTTGACTCCCCAGACTCAGGTGATCCACCTGCCTCAGCCTCCTGAGTAACTGGGACCGCAGGTGTGTGCCACCACATCTGTCTAATTTTTAAATTATTTGTGGAGACGGGTCTCCATATGTTGCCCAGGCTGGTCTCAAACTCCTAGCCTCAAGCAATCCTTCCTTCTGCCTTGGACCCCGCAAAGTGTTGGGATTACAGGCGTGAGCCATCACATCTGGCCTACCACAATTTTTTATCCAGTCACATATTGATGGATATTTGGGTTGTTTTCAGTTGTTGCCTATTATGAATACTGCTGCTATGAACCTTTGTGTGCAAATCTTTGTTGGGACATATGTTTTTATTTCTCTTGTGTACATTAAATTTAAATTTAAATTTTGTTCTGAATTATCTGTATTTTAAAATTTCTCTGGCGGGTTATACTGTGTACTTTTTTTGAAATTAAAAAAAAAATTGTGGCTGAAGAACAAGGAGATAGAAAAGTTAGGAGTGAGAGGATCCTGGAAATAGTTACAGGGCTTTGGTTTAGGGGATTGGATGAATAGTGGTGCTGCCAATCAAGAGATTTAAATATGGCTGAGATTTCCTATATTTAAAAAAGACCAAAGTGGGTCCATTGAAATGAGTCAGTGGGAAATCCCTGATGACTTCAGCCCGCACGCTTTCATTGGCCTGGGTATATGGGAAGTGAAGTCTGATTATACCCTGTGGAGCAGTGAATGGGAGGGAGTGATGGGGGTGCAGGCTAATAAGGGAGGAAGCCAAGTCAAAGGGAGACATAGGGTGGTAGCTAGAGGAAGATTAGAGTCAAGGGAGGGTAACAATTTTTTTTTTTCTAAAGGTAGGAGTAGCTTGAGAAGTAGCTTAAAGAAGGAGCCTGTAGAGAGGGAGGAGGTGAAGTTGCTAAAGGGCTAATTGATGGGATAAGGTTCATGAGCAGGTCAGAACTTGGCAAGGAAGGTTCTTGCTAGAGGAGCCACCTATTCAGAACCTGGAGAGAAGAAAGTAAGAATGGGAACAAATGCAGGTAGGTTTGTTGAGGATCAGGAAATGGAGGGGAAGAAGTCATTAAATGTGGCTCTGGAGTTGAGCAGCAGATTGATAGAGAATGGCAAAAGTTTGGGAGCTGATGAGTGACAAGGAAAAAGTTTGAGAATCCAACGAAGATTAGAAACCATGCATTTGCAGTGAAACCTGTTTCTAAGATTGTGCCCTTACTCACCTCCAGCTGTGCTCTGATAGGTGAACTATACAATTGATGTAAGGTTGGCAGATAATCAAAGCCAAGCAATTTCATGTTTTCTATCTATTTTCACTTCTGTGCTGTATAGCTTCTCTCTTTTTATACCTCCACTGGAGACTTGGAAGTACTCATATGTTTTAAGTTTTTGGTGAAGTTGATTAACATTTAGCAACTTAACAATTTTTTTAACATTTTTTTCTTGTGACAAAACATATATAGCATAAAATTACCATTACCATTTTGGTAAATTTATCAAAACCCATTTATAGCATAAATTTACCATTTTGGTAAACTTACTGTAAATTGTTGCCAATTCTGTACACCCATGTATTTAATGCACACTCTGCTCTAATACCCTCCAAGGCAAAATTGCAAATAAAAACTTTTTGATTTCTACTTAATTTTGATAAATTTTGGTAAATTTACCAAAAGGACAAATTTTATGCTATACTTTTTTTTGTTTTTACATTTAAAATATGTTTTGTTAAAAAAATTGACAGATAAAATTGTATCTATTTAACATGCATAACATGATGTATATATCGTGAATAACATATATGCATTGTGGAATAGTTAACTCTAGGTAATAAACAAATGCATATCCTCACACAGTTGTCATTTTTTGTGGTGAGAACATTTAACATCCACTCTCTTTGCATTTTTCAAGAATAAAATGTTATCAACTCGTCATGGTGGCTCATGCCTGTAATCTCAACACTTTAGGAGGCCAAGGAGGGAGGATTGCTTGAGACTAGAAGTTCTAGACTAGTCTAGACAACATAGTGAGAACCTGGCTCTACCAAAAAAAAAAAAAGCAATATTTTCTAAATTTCTTGAATTTATTCCTCCTACCTAATTGTAATTATATATTCTTTAACCAACATCTTCCCATTTCCCCCTCGTCTCTAACCAGTTCACCCTCTGAGACCATTGTACTTTCAACTTCTCTGAGATCAGCTATTTAAGATTCTACATGTGAGTGAGGTCATATTGTATTTGTCTTTCTGTACCTGGCTTGTTTTACCATTTTAACCATTTTAAAGTGTACAATTTAGTGGCATTAACTACAGACAGAGTGCTGTTTACCCATTACTATTATCCTACAATTTTAATTTGAGGCATAACTTTGTCATCTCTCTTCTATCCTTTGTACCATTCTTGATCTATAAACTCAATAAAGTCTGTAACTGAGTGGACTGTGTGTGTGTGTGTGTATTTTTTTTTAGACAGAATCTTGCTCTGTTGCCCAGGCTGGAGTGCAGTGGCATGATCATGGCTTACTATAGCCTCTGCCACACAAGCTCAAGCAATCCACTCACTCCAGCCTCCTGAGTAGCTAGGAATACATGCATGCACTACCACGCCTAGCTAATTAAAAAAAATTTTATTTTCTAGAGATGAGGTCTCCCTATGTTGCCCAAGCTGGCCTCAAGCATCTAGGCTCAAGCAGTCCTCCTGCCTTGGCCTCCCAAGGTGCTGCGATTATAGGAATGAGCCACTGTGCCTAGCCAGCATTGTATTTTTGGTACTGAGCTTAATTGTGGCAAGTGCTGTGCAAGCCACAAATTGTTGCATTAGCTTTCTAACTATTTGGTTGTAATGATTTGTTAATGTCTCACTTCCTTCCTAGTCATGGAAAGTCCATGAGTTCAGGGGCTGTGTCTGTCTTGTTTATAACTATATTTGCACTGGCCAGCACAGTGCTTGGCATGTAGTAGGCATTCACTGAAGTTTCTGAGCAAATGAAAGTCCTTTACTACATGAAGAATTTATTTTAGTTTGATACATTCTTTCTGAATGCTTCATATGAAGTAGGCAAAATTTGTATTCACATATTAATACAGATTATAGGCATGGCACATTCTAATGTCTATTTAATTAGTAGAAATCAAAAAGAGTTTTTATTTGCAATTTTGCCTTACAGGGTATTAGAATAGACTGTGCACCAAACAAACGGCTGTACAGAATTGGCAGCAATAATCCCCAAGTTTGAAGGCTGTAGATTAATTAGGATAACATGACAGAAAGTGAGTTAATCAAATTTAGAGTTTAATGTTCCAATAATTTATGTTCAGACACACTTTAAGTATATCAGCAGGTAACAGGAACTTTAGTTGCAGAATGCCCCAAAATACCAGAACTCTGGTGGATTTTCTGGCTTCCAGGAATGTTTTGGAGGAAAAACCAATAAAATGATTTGGGGCCATTTTGTTTCATTACTCTATATTAAATAAAATATACCGGAATTTAAAATATTACCTCTGTAAAAGATAAAGAGATGTAGTTTACCTATTAACAAATCAAATAATTTAGGAATTCTACTTTTCTTTGATGGTTACATTTATTAATGAGTTTAGTAATACCTTTATTTAATAAAGATGGGCATTTATGTGTTAGCTGGAATTAGATATTCATTTTTTTCAACTGGCTTATGGTTAAATGGAGGTAAAGGGGCAAACTACACATGTAAGAATTAGTGTATAATATTTAATACATCCCTGTAAGAATTATCACACTATGTCCTCTGTGAAAGATAAGGGTTCTGTGTGTGTTTGTGAAGAAGGCCACTGGAGGCCCTTTTTGAAAATACAGTCTGCCTCCAGCAAGATGTTTTTTTATTGAATGGAAAGGGGAAGAAAAAGCTGTCAGGAGCTCTAGTTTTTTTTTTTTTTTTTTTCCTTCACTTTTAACTCTAAAGCTAAAACTGGAGTTTCGTTTTAGGAACCAGTAATAGAAAATTTCTTATGTACCTTCAGCAAAGTCTAGTATGAGTGGTTACTTTGGCTTTTCATCATGGGGAGTGTGTGTGTGTGTGTGTGTGTGTGTGTGTGTGTGCATATGTGCGCTTGTGTGTTTAAGTGTGTAGGGCAAACAGATGATGGGTACGGGTCTTTGCAATGGACTTCTTGACTAAAGTAATAGTGAAAAAGAGGACTGTAAATGAAGAGTGAGGAGGGACAGGGAACAGCAGAGTCACAGGAAACAGTGAATGAGGCTGCAGTCTCAGTCGTGTAAACACCCTTTCTCTGTCCCTCCAGTGTTGTCGCTGTCTTATGATGATGCTGGTTTTCAGCCAACTTTGAGTGAGTAAAAACAGGGTCTGGAGTTTCAGTGCCTGCGTGGCTGATATGAGCAGCCTGCATTTCTGACTAGGCCCTGGAGTAGCAACAGCATAGATTTCCAGGAAGCAGTTCCTCTTGTCATTTTTATTCCTGAGTCATCAAGTTTAGTTATTCACTAGTGTGCTGTTCCCAGCTACATACAAATCAAATAAGCAGGGAATTTTTTTCTTCTTTCTCTTCTCTCCTTCCTTTTTTCTTATTTCCATTTTGTTTGGTATACCTTTTCTTTAAGTCAAGCATTTGGTATACCTTTTCTTTAAGTCACGCATTTGAACATCAGTAGTTACCATTTCCATTAGCAAGCATAGGACTTCTGCCTTACTTAAATGTCTTCTAATGCTGTGGTGTGTCACAGTGAGTTAAGACATTAAAGACGTTGCATACATATGACAACATTGGTAAATCTCAGAAACATCATATCGAATGAAAATACAAAGTTGTGAAATGTCTAATATGATGCCATTTATAGTTCCTTAAAAAGTCATGTAAAGCAATCCTACCACATCTCATACAATCTAAAAGGCTATATTGATGCTAAGATGCACTATTATTTTATGTACACTGAGAAAGGGAGAAAATTGCCAATTAAATTATGATGTAATGTCTCATGATGGATTGTAAGATACATTTACATTTTAGAAATGGTATATAAAAATATGCATTTTTAAATTGAAGGTAAATTTAATTACATTATTTCAAAGGAAATAAGGTAAATGTATTTTATTGAAGCATAGTTATGTAATAAAAACATAAAAACATGCATAGGAATGATATTTAGCCAATAAAGGATGTGGTAATCTCCATAAAGGGAGGGAGGGGCATGGAGGGGGAGGCCAGAAGAAGGGCTTCATCTCTATAGTTCGGTTTTTAAAATTATAAAGCAAATATTGCTACAGTTAAGATTTGACAAAATTGTTTGGTAAGCACGTACAATTTTCTGAATGCTTTCAGCATTTAATAATGAAAAGTGTTTATTTTAAAGGTACATTATTTATTTATTTATTTTTATTTTTATTTTTTTGAGACAGAGTCTCACTTCATCACCCAGGCTGGAGTGCAGTGGTGCTGTCATGGCTCACTGCAACCTCTATAAAGTTACATTATTTAAAAGGTATATGCAAAGCAAGTTGTTGAAGTCCGTATATAGTGGGCTCTATTTTTTTCTAATAGTATTTAATTGTATGTTCTTCTATATTTTTCCTATGTCCATCATACCATAGCTGTGGCTTTTTTGGTGGAAGTGGGACAGATTGCTTTCCACATCTCCATTTTTGTGTCTAAATTAGAAGATGTACCAGTATCATTTATCTTAGTGGTGATCAAACAAGAAAAATGGTGTTTTTTTGTTTGTTTGTTTGTTTGCTTGTTTTTTGGGAGGGAGTCTCCACTCATGCTGGAGCACAATGGCACAGTCTTGGCTCACTGCAACCTCTGCCTCCTGTGTTCAAACTATTCTCTGCCTCAGCCTCCCAAGTATCTGGGATTATAGGCATGTGCCACCATGCCAGCTAATTTTTTTATTTTGAGTAGAGATAGTGTTTCATCAAGTTGGCCAGGCTGGTCTCAAACTCCTGACCTTAGGTGATCCACCTGCCTTGACCTCCCAAAGTCCTCGGATTACATGCGTGAGCCACTGTGCCAGGCCTGGAAAAAGTTTTTAATGGTAAAGATGTCATGGAATGAATAGGATTGGCTGGCATTATTTCTCGCTGTCAATAAGCAGTAAGAAATGTTTCCATTATATGTTTCTTTGAAGCCAGCTTTCTGGTTGCTCCCTTATTCTTTCTTTCTCAGGCATGTGGTATCTAGAGAGGGTCAGTTCATGGAGTACCTTGATAAAAAGAATTATTGTGCAAGTTGAACAAAACTCAGTGGTATCATGCCTCAAAATCTGATAAAGAGGCTCTTTTAAAATAGAGCCTTGAAGCTCACAAACTTTTTTTTTTACCCTTTTTCTGAAACCTAAAAGAGGTCTTCAGTTTTGCCCTCCTATCACCAGATCAAAGGGCTATAGTCGTGTTTGCTTATTCCTCAAGTAGTGAGGAATCAAAGAACTGAAGGACATTTGTTTTATCATACTACTTATAGGGACCCCTTACCTCCTATACTCAGGAAAAAGGAATATTTATTAAATCCCATAATATTCTTTTAGTATCACACTTAGGTTTTAATGTCCTTACTGTTAGATTAAAATAATTTGGGCAAGACCAATTTTTTAAAATGGCAAATACAGTTACATTACTTGATTCAGAATCTCTTTCCCTAGCATCTTGTGTAATGACTCATAAGAAAGAAAAGGTTAGGGGCCAGGCATGGTGGCTCACGTCTGTAATCCCAGCACTTTGGGAGGCTGAGATGGGTGGATCACGAAGTCAGGAGTTTGAGACCAGCTTGGCTAGCATGGTGAAACCCCGTGTCTACTAAAAATACAAAAAATTAGCCAGGCATGGTGGTTTGCACCTGTAGTCCCAGCTACTTTGGAGGCTGAGGCAGGAGAATTGCTTGAATCTGGCAGGTGGAGGTTGCAGTGAACTGAGATCACACCACTGCACTCCAGTCTGGGCGACAGAGCGAGACTTCATCTCAAAATAAATAAATAAATAAATAAATAAATAAAAGGCTAAATGCCCAAAGAGGTTCACTATACCATTACTACAAAAATGTAAACATTTGTTTTTTGAGTTTTTTTTTTTTTTTTTTTTTTAGACAGATTCTCTCTTTGTTGCTCAGGCTGGAGTACAGGGGTGCAACCTCAGCTCACTGAAACCTCTGCCTCCAGGGGTTCAAACAATTCTCATGCCTCTGACTCCCAAGTAGCTGGGATTACTTACAGACATGTGCCACCATGCCCTGCTAATTTTTGTATTTTTAGTAGAGATGGGGTTTCACCATGTTGGCCAGGCTGGTCTTGAACTCCTGACTTTAGGTGATCCATCCACCTCGGCCTCCCAAAGTCTGGGATTACAGGCGTGAGCCGCTGCTCCTGGGCACAAAAGTAAAAATTTAAAGTCAACTTAAATGCCCCCCAATACAGAAATGGTTAAACACTGATGACCTACTTTATGTACTGTCATGCAAATGCAAATAATAATGGTTGCTGTGCAGCAACATGGAAAAGCTTGGTGAAAGCTGGATATACCACATGACTGTAACTCCAAAAATGGGCATGCATGTGAGGAGAGATCAAGGGAATATGGAATAATGAAGACATGGTTGTATTAGGATGGTAGAATTTTGAGTGGATTTCTCTTCCTGCTATTGGTAAAAATTTTTGTACCTAATTCATTGTGGGTAGCCAGATCTTTTAAAGGTAAATTTGACTTTCTCTTCAAGAAAATGGCAGATGGTAGGATGGGGGATACTAGAAAACTAAAAGTAGTGTGGCTTTTGAAGACAAAACTAAAGCATTTTAAGCTTGGAATTGCTTTAGCAGTACACGTATTGATTATTTAATTTTGTCCTTTAGTAGAAAGTTGGCCCAGCACAATTACGTGGAAGTTGGGATATTGAAGAGGATTGGGAAAAGAAGTGGGAGGATCAAAGCCAATGTGTGTGTTTATTCCTTTGTACCACCAAATACACTGAATTTTTGGACTGGCTTTACTTTAGTCAATATTTGGTTATTTGTTTTGAAGCTATTTGTTTGCAATAATGCCATTAACATCCTCAACAGAGCCAAAGTCTGATCCTGAAATGGTAGAATCTTAACTAATTTTATCTTTTTCTATAGAAATTGAACCCTTTGAGGGCATGAAGTACTATTTCTTTTCTCTGTATTTCTTGTTTTTGGGTTTTGCTTCACCACCAATTTATGACTACCAAAACCCTAAAGATCCTATAATTAACTCACAGCTGCCATCTTGCCACCATAGATAGAATGGGAGCTGGTGATGAATGGAGAATAGAAAAACTAATAGACCACAAGCTTTTTAGACTGCTGTGGCCTTGCTGAACAATAATCCAGCCCCTTCACTTTATAGGTAAGTAAACAAGCCCCAGGGACTCAGCAGTGAATCTCTGTCTTAGGACTTCAAATCTATGCCCTTTCTGTTGTACTTCAAAGAGAGAACAGGAGGGAGAGTGAAGCCAAATTATTGACATTTTAGGAGCTGCTTTTTAAGGAAGGATAGGACATTGGACTTGGTGTCATTATCATGTTAAGTTATAAAGTTTTTAAAAATGCTACCACCCCAAAACAAAAATAGGTAAAAGATACGAATAGGCAATTCCCCAAAAAAGAAATACAATAGACCTGAAAGAATACCCAACATAATTAAAGAAATGTAAGTAGCAAATTTCTATTGGTATCTCAAGAGAAAATATTTACCTCTGAGCTTTATTATTCAGATCATTGGCCTCATAGGGCTTCTTGTTGACAATCTACCCTAATTTTAGAAAATGTAATTGTAACAGGAAAAAATGAATGCAAACGATAAAAGACAAAGTATGACCTGCTCAATAAATTTTATGAAAGTTATGGCAGTTTTATTCATTCCCGGCAGTTATGTCTAGCACCTATAAAGATGAATTATTTCAGGTTGTATATGGCATTGATGGACCACTATGAAGAAAGCTGTGAAGGGCTCAAAGCAGTTGAGAATGGGTATCACAACTTAATTTTACCTGCCTTTCCTGCCACACACAACCAGAGAAGCTGGTTCATCTCTGACTGAGGAAATATTTTCACACTTCTTCAGAAGATTTTGCAGGGTTCTCAGGAAGAAAAAGCCAAAGAACAAGAACAGTCAAAGTAGGAACAGGACCAAAAGTCTGAGGTCACACTGGAAGGTGTTGTGCTGAAGGAGGCAAGGATGGGACTTTGAAATGAAGCCAAGTGCATTCCAGTAGAGCCAAGATTAAGGGGACTGGGTGGGTTTTCTGTCATTGGCAAGCAACGTGCCACATCTTTGAAGGGCTAAGCTAGCCCAGGAGTTCTGATAAGAGCTCTGAACTTAATATTGCTGACACAAAAACAGGCTTTCTCAGGTCCTTTTTGGAAGTAAACGGTAAAAGTGATAGTGTTGCTTTTTAAAGTTGATTATATATTTTAGAGGTGGGTCAGTCAGATCATATAGAGAATGCTTCATTTTAACCCTCTGTAGCAAGAACTGGCAAAAATATTCTCTGTAAAGAACCATTTAGTAGATATTTTTGAGTAGGTTGCATAGTCTCTTTTGCAGCTACTCAGCTTCATACAACGTGTAAACAAATAGGTGTGACTGTATTTTAGTAAAACTTTGTTGGACACTAACATTGGAGTCTTACACCATTTTTATATGTTTTGACATGTTCTTTTGATTTTTTCTAACAATTTCAAAATGTAAGAGCATTTTTAGCTTGTGAGGTGTACAAAAATGAGCAGTGGGCCATGTTTTGCCTGCAGGCCATATTTTGCTGATCTTTGCTCTGCAGCATCACTGCCAGTAGAAATACAATGCTAGCCATGTGTTATGGACTAAATGTTTGTAACCCTCAAAATCCATGTGTTGAAGCTCAAACCCCTGGTTTGGCAATATTTGGAGATGGGACCTTGAAGGATGTATTTAAGGTTAAATGAAGTCACAAGGGTGGGTCCTGATCTGATAGAATTAGTGTCCTTATAAGAAGAAACACCAGATACACTCATTGAGGAAATGCAGAACATTGTAACCTTGCTGGTTTGGAAACCATAATACTGGCAGGCTTGCTGGTCATTATATTTCTTATTTTGAATGTCTTTCAAGTATTTTATGTATCCAGACCCAATTTTTATGATAAGGAAATTTCTTTTGAACTGTTAGGTGAAGTCTTTAATTATGAAGTTGGCTTAAACCATTAAGTAGTATTAATGGGGACATTCATCTTAGAAATTAACTTGAAATGTAGACTAGAAATATAAAAAATGTGGTCATGACTAATGCCTATATCCATTTCCCAAAAAAGGGATTTGTACATGTCCTCACATTGCAGAACTACACTGACACTCAGGGAAACATGCTGACGTCATTCTTCCAACATCCTTAGTTTGGGTTTCATGAAGCATTTTTTCCATTTCTCCTTTTTCTCAGAGAAATGTAATCCTTTCTCAGATTCTTGGAAAAATAATCAAGACTTTTTCCTGTGGGCATATTTAAAATAATAGGCATATATCTAGTCTGAAAAGTGATCATCAACATTGTTTTACTTGAAAAAAACCTTGCATCAACATTGTTTAAAAATCTATATAAGTATGCAAAAAAGTGTGCTAAAATCAGAGGTACTTTAATTAGAGTTGTCAAATGGCAATTCTTCATGTCATGTTTTAGAAATTTAACTTAGATTATGGACTAGTTCAGGCTTAGATAACTGGAAGCCTTTGCACTTTCAAATATGCTTTTTTATAGTTGAGTTTCTATACAACATACATTTTATAACTAAAATGGAAGTGAAATGCCAAAATGGCAGTAGATTCTGTTAATGTGTGCATCCCTCCATTCCAGAACTCCAAAAAAAATCAGACATAATGACTTTCATTTGTATTTTATATTATTAGATTTATCAGATATAAAATTGCTCTTTTAAACTGCTCTTTCTAAACACTCTTTCTTTAGTTATCTTGTGAACTGGTAATAGTTTGCAGGCTGGTACCCGTCCATGAACTACTTTAAGCATTGGTCTAGATGACTTTCATTTATACCACGAGCCAGAAGAATACTGTAGATTATTTGGCTGTTTTTTAAAAAGAGAATGAACATCATGTCGTAGCGTTGGTTATTAATATTTGAGCAAGATATTAGGGTTGTCTCAATGTCTCAATCATTGCAGAGTAGTGTGTGTGTGTGTGTGTGTGTGTGTGTGTGTGTGTTTAAGAATTGATTTGGAAACATTTATCTTAAGGTGTTAGGATTATTTTTATTCTTTAGTACTTATGGTATAAACTGAACCCCACTGAAATAGAGCTTATTTTGATATATAATTTTTAAAGTTATTTTTTATAAGTCTGTGAGTAGATAGCAGTCAAGTAGGAACTTTATTTTCCTAATAGAAAAAATATATATAAAGTATTTTTGTCAAATATTTCTGTTGCATTCATTCATTCAAAGTATATTTGGAATGTTTATTTCCAGGAAATTTTGGAATATGTAATACAACCAGTTTCTTATAACTCTACTTTAAGTGAGCCATAGGTCAAATAATGATCAGCAAAATATAATGACACATTTGCCTCTCACTTCCTGCTGGAGAAATTGAGGCAGTCTGGTAACCCTGTAGGCCTGGATTAGTCCAGTTCATTGGCACCAGTGTTATCAAGATTTTATTGTGGTCAGCCACGGTGGCTCAAGCCTGTAATCCCAGCACTTTGGGAGGCTGAGTTGGGCCAATCACTTGAGCCCAGGAGTTCAAGACCAGACTGGGCAACATAGCAAAACCTTGTATCTACAAAATATATAAAAATTAGCTGGGCATGGTGGCATGTGCCTGTAGTCCGAGCTACTTGGGATGCTGAGGCAGGAAGATCACTTGAACCCAGGAGGTTGAGGCTGTGGTGAGCTGTGATCGTGCCACTGCATCCCAGCTTTGGTGATACGGTGAGACCCTGTCTCAAACAAACAAAAAAGATTGTATTGTGTTTTGAAACACACAGTTTTTAGAGAAATTCTGTGTTCTTTGATTTCCATTTACAGCTAGGTTTAAAGAAACTTTATGGAAAGCTACAGACTAACCTTCCTTTCCTTTGATTTTTTCCATGTTATAGCAGAGAACCAGCCAGGGCCAGATTCCTAGGCATGTGACCTCTACAGTAGATCAGGGCTCTTCTCAGAAAGGTCTCATAATTAATGCTCTGCTGTCAGTGTCTTGAAAATTCTTAATAATTTTATATTTAGTCTTGTTTTGTAAGCTAGGCCCGGTGGGCCAATGGAGGCTGTTCTAGGGGTTTGCGTTTGGCTCATGTGAGGTACCTCCTCCTTACCTCCCCAGGATGGGTGCTTGGTAGTTGGCTTCCTGTACCCTTGTACTCCAGTCCCTTCTTGACCCCCACCCCATGTTCATTGTTGCCCTCACCTGGGGTGACAACTGGGTCACATGGGAGAGGAGGAAACCTGTGTTCTGCTGTCACCCTCCTTTACCTCTTCCTGGATCCTGGGTACAAGCTTAGGGCGGGTTGGGATCAGGTATCTGTGGCTCACAATGTTGGGGGAAGTGATGGTGGTCATTTTATCCCAGACTGGCAGCATGCTGGTTTATTGATGGGCAGCTGCTGGAATAATGGTTTGTCCTGAACCTGGACCTGACTCTGTATCTTGGCTTTAATCTAGTCCAGGCGTCCCCAGACTACAGCCCGTGGGCCGCATGCGGCCCCCTGAGGCCATTTATCTGGCCCCCCGCTAAATTTCAGGAAGGGGCACCTCTTTCATTGGTGGTCAGTGAGAGGAGCACAGTATGTGGCGGCCCTCCAACGGTCTGAGGGACAGTGAACTGGCCCCCTGTGTAAAAAGTCTGGGGACGCCTGATTCTAGTCCACTTCTCAGCATTCCTTGGAAGCCCACCTAAACTGCAGAGACAAGAATATGCTTAGGGATTTTAAAGATGGAACCCAGTATACTGACTATCAGTTGGGAAGGAGTTCAGATTCTGGATGGGTTAAGTCACTGATTTTTCAGGCAAGTGGAACTTTAATGCCTGTTGGACCTGCTAGTGCTGTTTCTCCACTGTGGGCTGGCTGGGGAGGAGTGCTTGCCTTTAAAGAACTCTGTACTCTTTAAAGCTTCCAGAGCACAATTGAGATTCTTGAGGTGTAGTTCTTCCATGCAGACCTAGCACCTGCTTTAGGTAAGGGCTCTTGTTACTGAGTTCTTACTGGATTCTTATCATGTTCAGCGCAGCTTCCTGCTTCCTCAGAAAGAACTGGTGGGTTCTGTTTTAGGCTTTTCTGTTTTGGTGGTTGTGGGAGGGTGTCAAACCACATTATTGAGGGGAGTGGGGTTGATAAAGCAGTAGTAAAGAAGATGAGATGCAATGTCCTCGGCCGGACCAGGAGCTCACCTTTCAGGCCCTGCTGTGCAGGTGCTGAAAACAGTTTTGGGCTTTTCTGCATGGTTGAAGTTTACTTTTAGTTGCTGACTGTCATCCACCCTCTCGACAGGGGTACTGAGCATAATCACTGTTGGTATTTTATTTACTGCCAGTTCTTAATCATTACCGAGACTCATTTCATTTGGAAAATAAACATTGCCTCATCTGTTCATGGTATATTTTTATACTTGCTTTTCACTCACGTGTTGCATATTAACTTGCCTTCTGAAAAGATCAACATGATCTTGGAGCCTAATGTGATCTGGATCTTATTACCGTGTATGATTTTTATCATCAGGTGCTGCTTTGGACTCTGGCCCATTTTTCCCACCTGTCATCATCCTATCAGGTTGATCTCTGCCTGGTTCCATAGTAACTTGGCTTTTGGAGTTTTATTTATTCTCTAACCCACCCTTCCCTTCCCTGTCAGATATAATTTTGTCTCATGAGCAACTGTGCCTGATAATCCCAATGTATAGGCCAAAGCCCAGGTTGTTTTAATGCTTGAGGAAGTCTCTTTAGATTACTACAGGGTAAAAGAATCTGTTCCCTTTCAACCTCTCATTGCTTACTGAATCAATTCTTTATTTACTTGTGTAATTCACATCTATGCTCAGATATGTGTTTGGTTTTCCTCTGAGACTGTGACTCCCTCTACACAAGGGTCTTTGTCTGGTATTAGTCTACTTGTTCAGTGTCTAATTTTGTGAGGACAGAATCAGGGCAAGACCTACTGGCTGAGACTTGCTACTGCCTCAGTTATTTGGTTTACTGTTTAAGTCCTTGAGCCAGGAAGTGACAGTAATCTTTGCCTGATTCTTTTATGTTCCAATAGATGGATAACCAGGAACAGTTCCTAAATATTCTGATGTAGGTATAAGGGGCAACAGGAGCCTGAATCTGAGCCCCTTGGCAGGGATGGTTTCCCTAGGTTACTGGATTTGAGACTTTGGCCTCCTTCATACTAACTTCTGTGACCCTTGGCTCAAGGAGTCCTTTCTAACCTAAATACCCTTCTGAAGAAAGTGCTGATATTCATCAGAAAAGTAGGGTTTGTGTTATGTTACCATCAGGGAGACACTGGCTTTAATCCTCTCCCCTCTTTTTTTCCTTTAAAAAATTTTTAAATATATTTTATTGCACTTTAGGTATTGGGGTACATGTGAAGAACATACAGGATTGTTGCATAGGTACATACATGGCAATGCAGCAAACCTTTTAAAATTTTCAAGAATCCTCAGAATTGACAGTCAGTCCTGGATCAGAAGGGACAGAAAAGTCAGCCAGTCAAAGGTGAGAAAGGGGCCTTGGTTTCCAGTGTTCTACTTCAGAGGGCTTGAGAGCCGCATTAAGAGCAAACCAAATACTCTGAGGTCCTGAGAGAAAATTGCTCTAAATCCAGGATGATTTCATCATACCACATGAGATGAAGGAATTCATGATTAGTAATAGGCTTTTTGACGGGCAGGAAGTAAGTAAACTGTAGGTAATAGGATTGGCCATAGAAATATAGGGAACTCTATGCTTTCAACTCTTGTGAAGTTAGGACTGAACCAAATTATTTCGGGTTCGTTGGTGGCTAAGAAATTAACTTTTTTACTTATAGTTAGAAAAAAAAATTTAAAGAACTTTTGTTAATTCTTCCCCATTATAGTGATTTTTTAAAAATGTATTTATTTTCAATGTTTGGAAAACTTTACATTTTTTTCTTTTTTAAAATTATACTTTAAGTTTTGGGGTACATGTGCAAAACGTGCAGGTTTGTTACATAGGTATACATGTGCCATGGTGGTTTGCTGCATCCATCCCCTGTCAACTACATTAAGTATTTCTCCTAATGCTATCCCTCCCCATCCCCCCACCCCCTGCTGTCCCTCCCCAACCCTGCCTCCTTCTGCTATGCCTCCACTAGCCTCCCACCCCCTGACAGGCCCCAGTGTGTGATGTTCCCTTCCCTGTGTCAATGTGTTCTCATTGTTCAATGCCCACTTATAAGTGAGAACATGTGGTGTTTGGTTTTCTGTTCTTGTTTCAGTTTGCTGAGAATGATGGTTTCCAGCGTTATCCACGTCCCTGCAAAGGACATGAGCTTATCCATTTTTATGGCTTCATAGCATTCCATGGTGTATATGTGCCACGTTTTCTTTATCTAGTCTATCACTGATGGGCATTTGGGTTGGTTCCAAGTCTTTGCTATTGTGAACAGTGCCACAATAAACATAACGTATGCATGTGTCTTTATAATGGAATGATTTATAGTCCTTTGGGTATATACCCAGTAATGGGATTGCTGGGTCAAATGGAATTTGAATCACCACACTGTCTTCCACAATGGTTGAATTAATTTACACTCCCACTAACAGTGTAAAAGCATTCTTATTTCTCCACATCCTCTCCAGCATCTGTTGTCCTGATTTTTTAATGATCGACATTCTAATTGGTGTGAGATGGAGTCTCGCTCTGTTGCTCAGGCTGGAGTACAGTGGTACAATTGTGGTCATAGCTCACTGCAGCCTTGACCTCCCAGGCTCAAGAGACCCTCCCACCTCAGCCTCTTGAGTAGTTAGGACTACAGGCATGTACCATCCCACTCGGCTAATTTTTGTATTTTTTAGTAGAGATGAGATTTTGTCATCCTGGGCTCAGGCCTCAGGTGTTGGTATTACAGGCGTGAGCTACCATGACCAGCCAGAGTGATTTTCCTTTGTTGAATTCTTAAAACTTTATTCTGGCTTAGGTAATTGAGTAGGAATGGCAGAGAGTAATTATTTTAAGTATAATCTTTAGCATGACATAAAAGCAAATCTCTACAAACATGAAGTAGAATATGTTCTTTACAGACTTTCTATAGGAAAAATAAATGTTTATAGAGTCTGCTTATCAACTGTTTGTTCTTCCTACCTCTGCAGTTTCATCCATTGATAACTGTCAGAGTTCAAATTCAGTTCATTACACAGTTTCTGGGAATTTTCCTTACTGTTAATTAGTAAGACTTTGAATCATTAAGTGCTGATGGCTATGTGGCACAATCATTAAAGACAGTCATACTTTAACCTTAGTACAGTTTTATGGGAAGGTGAACTACAACTAGGAAAGTATCTTATTAAAGTATTTTGCATTTTACTAATAAATTTATTTAAACCCTGAATTAGTCTTTATTTTTGTTTCCAAATTCTCAGTAACATCTCAGTAGATCTGTGAATTCTGCCAAAAGATATATTTTAATTCAAAGATCTTTCTGCATTTATAATTTACCACACCAAAGTTCACATTATCATTAAAAGCAGCATTATCATTGAATTATAGACACATTACTTTATCTCCAGGGCTAATGGGAGTGGTTTTGGGTAAACCTTTGTAGAAACAATAGTATGTTTTCATAAATGCATATGGGTGTGGAGCAGTTATCACTTACCTCCTTGTGAAATTTCTGGAAAGATGTGTTCTCAAAAACCAGGACACATTTATGGTAAGATGTTTTGATTAAGGCTCCTTGAAAAACTCTCAAGTTCACCAAAAAGCTGTTCTACCCGCATCTCATCAAACTGCCCCTGAAATTCCTTTGCCTCTGTTAAATTTTTTTAGACGGTCTGAATGGGGGCATGTAATTTTTTTGATTTTTCTGTGGTTAAATAAATATCTTTTACAACTCTCTTTGTTCTTGAATACCAGTAAGAGCTTATATTTATACTGTATATTTGCTATTAGAATTTCTTTTAGTTGCTATATAAAAAATGTAAAGTCTGTTTACTGCCTTATACCTTCTGGTATATTTTTATATAAGGTAACACCCTTAATTCTAACCTGGCCAACAGGTAGATGGTATTATTATTATCCTCATTGTACAGATGAGGAAACTGAGGCTCAGATTGACTGGATAAAACAGGAGGTGTCTGGAAAACCTACGATGCAAACTTAAATCTTTGGACTCAACTTCATGTTTCTTTTACTGCTCTACACTGAATTACAGTTATATACTGATTTCTATTATAAATTCTTAGAGAAGACAGGCATAGGAATTAGTAACTTGACTCAGTAGTGGCTTTGTTCAAACACAGGCACATGCATATTTTGTGGCATATGTTTATATGTATGTAATATTTATCATAAATGTCAGATTTATAACTGATAGTGCCCTATTTCTAGATTTATAGTTGAAACCTCTAACTACCTCAGTAGCAATTATCTTAAATTCCTAGAATAATATTAAGATTTTGAAGACTGCTCAAAACAGTGTTCCAGGCTGGGTATTACCTTAGTTTTTTCCATGTAATGAATGAGGAGCCAGTGTGGCTGGTGTTTGGTTGTAAAGAAGAGGTTGACTTCACCAGAAGGTGTTTCTTGGTATTTATGGGTCCTCTTTTTCACATTAATCCTTTGGTTAGCATCTTGTATTTCATGTTTATACAGTTGCAGCTGAATGGTAAGTACGTAGAAATATGCATTGACTAATGTTGAAATGTATCTAGGAGCGTCATATTCATGCTCCTACTGATCCCTGTGCCCTAGATGAAGTGTGAGATTAAAGAACTTTATTGCTTACCACATTTCTTTTTCATATAGTTAGAGTCATGTGAAGCAGTCCATGACTGTTTTAGAATGTTATAATATATCCACATAGCACTTTATACTTTTCAATTTGTTTTTATATGTTTGTCCTCACTATAAGCCTGTCAAGTCTAGTGAGATGACATGGTTATTAATATATTACAAATGAAGATTTCTGACTTGCAGGTAGTATAGCACTGTGGTTAAGAATAGAAGTTCTTATATTTTTATATGAATTATATATTATGAATCAGACCAGAATACCAGCTCTACCAATTAGTAGCTGAGTGATCATGCAGCAACTTAATCTCTCAAAGCCTTGGTTTTCTCCTTGTAAAATGGAGGACCTTGTAGATTGTTGGGTAGCTTAAATGAAATAATGGGTAGAATAAAAAGTAACAGCAAAAACCTCAATTACTTTTGCACCAACCTGATATTTAGAACAGTGGAGGCATATAGTAGGCAATCAATAAATATTGATAGTATTATTTTCAGTGGTTAATTACTCATTTAACTCAGCAAAATTGAGAGCCCTTTTTATATGCTAGTCAGTGTGCCAACCTGACAGGGTGCTTACTCTGATGGAATTTACATTTTAGTGGTAGAAATGGTAAATGAGTCAATAAGAATTTTATAGAGTGACAAGGACTTTGAGGGAAGTCAAACCGGACAATGCTTGAGAAGGGTGCAAGTTGGGAAGTCCTATCACACCAAGTGGCATTTGATCTGACACCTGAGTGACCATAGCTACATGAAGACTTTGGGGAATCACTTTCCAGAAGGAAACAGAAGCACAATAGCCAAGAGGCAGAATGACAGGTGGCACATTTTATTGGTACAATGTGGAGGTAGAAGGGCTAGATTGTGTAGGGTTTGAAGGCTAGGGTAAAGAGCTTGGATTTCTTGTGTAAGTGTGGAATTTTGAGTGATGTGTCTTATTTTGAGCAGGTGCTAGGCCAAGTACTGTGAAGGAAATAAAGGTACAGAAGAAATATGTCTTTCTTGCTAGAATCTTATGTGTCATTCAAGTAGTGGTGGCTGATTAGCAATTAGAACTGCAGTGTTCCTGCTGGTGTACTCCTAATCTGATCATTGGATGATATTTATCATGTATTCTCGCAGCAGTCAACTTTGAAGTGGCATTATGGTTTTTGTTACCTATCAATGAATCTGTTTGCTCTAACAGTCTGAGGGGGCATGAAGGGTGGAGACAAGAGTAGAGGGAAAGAGTTGAAGAGGCTGTTTCAGAACACTGGACACAAAATAGATTAAGAAGTAGGGGGAGTGAGGGGAAAAAGCAAAATCCTGTTGTACATGGAGAGGGACCCTGTTGAAACTGTGGCTTCTTGAGATTACTTGAGTGAACCTGTGTGGACTGGGTCATGTCTTCCCTATTCACCAAGCTGAATTCAGGCAGTGCCACCCAAGATACTGCTGCCTTTGCTCTGAGACTTTAGACCTTTAGTAGCTTTTCTCATCTCCACTGAGGCCAAAAGGGGCAGTGATACCCTTGAGTTTTTTCTTAAAAACAGTGTTTCATTTCCTTATAAGTTTGTTTCTTTGCATCATTCTGTCAGTTTAACTATTACCATCAATTGGTTAGCATTCTAATAATAATTATAATTATAGCAAACATTTATTGAGTGCTTACGAAGAGCCAGTTCCAAGCTGTTTTATCTCCATTATTCTGCTACTCTCCCATTTTACCAACAAGGAAAATGAGGCACACAGTGGTCAATTAATCTGTTTGAGTTCCTGCAGCAGATCAGTGATACTAGGGTTCAAACCCACTCTTAACTCTACACTAGAGACTGTTTTGTTAATTGTTTCTTCACAATCATATGTTTAATAATTACTTATTGGTTATTTAGTGGTCTGATAAGAAGAGGGAGTGGTGCTCTTCCATTGGAGAAGAAAGACTGGCTGATCAAGATACACTGGTTTGTTTGAAGAAAAAATATAGATGTTAATTCCATAACACCACACTCTAGTTCCACCTATGTGCCATCAAAGTCAAATCACTTAAGGAAGGCTATTTTTTGTGGAGAGAATGAATACCTCTGTGTTAAAAAGAGTGTGTTCTTCCTTATAGAAGATAAAAGGGGGCTTGCCAGTGGCAGATTATGATGATTACCTCAGTGACTTTTTATTGCACGACTATAATAATAATTATAAAAATGTGTAAATCAATAAAATGTGCCCCCAACAAATTGTTTTTATTTTTTTATATTTACTTCCAGTTCTTATGTTATATGTGTATAAGTTGTACATAGTTACAGTGTATCTACTTATTTTTCACTTAACATTGCACTGTAACAGGTTTTAAAGTTAAGCAATAAGTCTTTTCAGTGAAAAGGAAAAGACCGAAATATGAAAAGGTTACGAGGCATTACTAATTGATTGGGATGATGCCTACCAGGCAGCCCACGTCAGTTTTGGAGCTGGCCTTGGAAGGAACAGCTGTGTGTTTGGACCTTGGAGCAGTCTGTCAGGCTTCCAAGAAAGTGGACAAAGAATGGGTGGGGGTTGGGGGGACAAGTGGAAAAATACAGTTATTTGGAGCTAATGTAAAACTATCACGCTGGTTGAGTTCAGTGTTAGAAAACAGGAAAAACAAAACAATCTCTACCTGATATTGTACTTCAGTTGAGGTTAGAGCTTTAGTGAATAGGCGATGCCTTATGATTTGTCAGAATTACCAATATTTTGTTCTTGTCAGTGGCCTTATATTTAATAGTTACGTGTTATAAAAACCAGTTTTATCAGTTAAAGAACAAAGTTCTTGACAAATGCTATTTTAGTGATAAAGCTGTTATTCTGTATTTAAATTCAGTTTAACTCAAAGCGGTTTTTAAGTTTTACATTTGTATAACTATAGACTAGCCATATGGCATTCAAAGGCCTCCAAGATATAACTCCAGGCACCCTTAGGATGGAATCCCATATTCAGAATCTTTTCTGACAGCTCCCCCACGAAATTGCCTTTTTTCTCTTGAGCCTCTGGATGTGACAAGGGATCTCTTGAGTGAAAGGCCACAGGACAAGGTAGAGATGCTGTTAAATCTCAGTGCAGAAGGCTTGAGACAATTGATAGAGACAATTATTTCTTTTTTCTTCCTCATAAAATAAGTAAAATTTAAAGTGTGTTTTTTTTTTTTTTTTTTTTTTTTTTTTTTTTTTTCTTCTTTGACACATTGTATTCAATCTGATTGAGGTCATCTTACACAGCAAAATTCAAAATCCTGAGAAAATAATCACACAACTAGAATTCCAAAATTGGGTTTTGTATTAAGTTCAAGCTATCACATTTCTTTAAGACAACCTACACTGGATTTATGAACTGGAATATTTGATTATGAGACACAGTCGTGTCAGAGTATGTAGTTTCCTTCTTAACACTTATTTGTATGCTTTTAAGACCTGCTTCCGCCACACTTTATCATAAAAAACAGGAGACAAATGTTAGTACTACAGCATGTGTAGTCATGGGGAATGTGTTCTAAACTAAATGCTGCCACAGTGGCGTCAACACAATACTTCTAGGGGAGAAGGTCTTCCTGTTAAACTCATGTGAAGGCATTCTTCTCTACTATGGGAACTTGTTTATGTAGCTTCTAGAAGACAGCTGAGATAGACTTCAGTGAATCTGTTCACTGACAGGTTGCTAGTTCCTTTGTGTTTACATGTAAACAGTGTTTAGAAGCATCTTTCTCCAAGCTGTTCTTTTTTGATGGGCTCTACCTTTTTGTGGGAGTTTCAGTTGAATGAGCACTGTTGTCCTCTCAACACTAGACATCCTGTTGCGTGTGTGTGTGAAGCTGCCTTGTGGCTTGGTAGCATTACCTCTGCATTACATGCTTCAGCCTCACCAGCCAGAAGGGCCATTCACTTCTGCTGCTACTTACCTTTGTTTCCTGGAGCGTGTACCCTCCCACCACCTCGGCCTTGGACCTGGGTCCATTAAGCTATTATCCATGCTGCCACCTGCCCATCTCTGCTCCGATAGAATCTACTAGGATAATAAAGTAGCTTTTCCCCACCAGGATGTTTTTTAAATAGACATACAGCAATGTATAATGGTTAAGAGCATGATCCAAACTGTGTCTGATTTTGAATCCTGGCTGAGTTACTTACTAGCTATATAATCTTCAGAAAACTACTCAATCTCTCTGTGCCTTGGTTTTCTTAGATAAAAAGCAGGTATGAGGATTAAATGAGTATTTGTAAAACACTTAAAACAGTGACTGACTTATGGTAAACATCATATAAGCATAAAGTAAACCAAATACTTTCTTTTTTAATTATAAAAGTAATACATTAACATTGCAGAAAACTTGGGGAATTCAGAAATGTTATTACTTAGTAAGAGTTGGAATGAATAAGTAAGTGTGTAGTGAAGATGGTGGGCGTGTGTTTCAGGCAGAAAGAACTAAAACTAGAATCTGGTCTTTGAATTCGTAGCCTGATTGTCTTATTCATCATAATGATTTGCTTATTTTTCCAATTTCTAAATCACTCCTCTGCTATTGACAAAGCAATAAATTGTTATATTTGATGAATGAATCTTCAGAGAACTGGCCTTGAGCCAGCTCTACTCCTAACCAGCTCAGTGGTCCTTTGGAGAATTACTTAGTATTTGTAAACCTCAGCTCTCCCACCAGTGAAATGGAGTTGGTCCTCCCTGTCTTGCAGGGTTGCTGCAAGGATTTAACAGCATATGGATGTGCAACGCCCTTAGTCCTGTGCCTGGCCCATTTGGTGCTTTTTTTTCCCTCTTTCTTTCCTTCTTTTTTCCCTCCCCTCTCCTCCCCTCTTCTTTCCTTTCTTTTCTTTTCTTTCCAATAGGTTCTTGCTTGAATCTTGCCCAGGCTGGATTCAAACTCCTGGGCTCAAGTGATCCTCCTGCCTCAGCCTTCCAAGTAGCTGGGACTACAGGCATGCACCACTGTGCCTGGCTGCAATGTTCTTTGAATGTTCTTTTTCCTTAGTTCCTTCCTAGCTCTTCTGACAGTTTTGGAATCTATATGTGTGTGTGTGTGTGTGTGTGTGTGTGTATATACATGTATATATTCATATATATGTACATATATATATGAAAGACCTGGTTGCCTCAGGGAGAGAGGATCCAGCAGAGTTACATGGCTCACCTCAAATCCTTCAAAAGCCGAATTAATAAGTAAACAAGGTGAGCATGTTTCTTCCACTTCACCCATACTTTACACAAAGTCTAGAAGATTTATGGTGTCCATCAGGCTTACATACTGTGACCTTCTGAGATACTTTTCCCTCTCCATTCCCTTTCTTTCTCTCTGCTGGCTTTTTTTTTTTTAAACTGTGAAATACAACCTATATACAGAATAGTACAAAAGCATACTGGTATAGTTTGAAGAATAATTATTAACAGTCTTATTAATAAACAGGATACTCCATCCATGTTACTGCAAAAGACATGATCTTGTCCTTTTTTTCTTTATTTATTTTGACCCTTTTCCAGATCTAGACCTGCAGAGATCTTGTTCTTTTTTATGGCTGCATAGTATTCCATGGTGTATATGTACCACATTTTCTTTATGCATTCTATCATTGATGGGCATCTAGGTTGATTCCATGTCTGCTATTCTGAACAGTGCTGCTGTGAACATTCGCATGATGTGTCTTTGTGGTAGAATGCTTTATATTCCTCTGGGTATATACCCAGTAATGGGTTTGCTGGGTTGAATGGTAGTTCTGCTTTTAGCTCTTTGAGGACTTTCCATACTGCTTTCCACAATGGTTGAACTAACTTATACTCTTACTAACTTATAAGCATTCTTTTTTCTCTACAACCTTGCTGGCATCTGTTATTTTTTGACTTATAAGTGGGAGCTAAATAATAAGAACTTAGGAATGCAAAGAAGGAAACAGACACTGAGTTCTTCTTGAGTGAGGAGAGTGGGAAGAGGGAGAGGAGCAAAAAAAAAGAAAAAAAAACTCTTGGTTACAAGGCTTAATACTTGGGCAATGTAATATGTACAACAAACCCCTGTGACACATGTTTATCTGTGTAACAAACGTTCACATTTACCCCTAAACCTAAATTTTTTTTTTTTAAAGAAACAGAACACCAGCCAGGCATGGAAGCTAATTGCCTCTAATCCCAGCACTTTGGCAGGACGAGGTTGGCAGATCACTTGAGCCTGGAGTTTGGGGCAAGCCTGGACAACATAGCAGAACCCCAGCTCTTCAAAAAGTACAAAAATTAGCTGGGTGTGGTGGCATGCACCTGTAGTCCCAGCCCCTTGGAAGACTGAGCTGGAAGGATGCCTTAAGCCCAGGAGTTCGAGGCTGCATTGAACTGTGATCATGTCACTGCACTCTAGCCTGGGAGACACAGCAAGACCCTGTCTGCAAAAAAAAAAAAAAAAAAAAAAAAAAGAAAAGAAGAAGAAGAAGAAGAAAGAAAGAAAAACAGAATGTTGCCAGCCCAACCCACTTCTTCACCTGCCCCTCCCCCACCCCACCCCACACCACCACTCTAAGGAAATCATCACCAATGGACTTCTAAAGTACTCACATATCCTATGTCTAATGGAGGTATGACAGTAGAGACTAAGGTATGCCAGTGGAGACTTATATGCCTTATGTCTAAATATTTAAAATTACTTAATTAAAAAACCATCAAAATATACTTTCTACCCTGACAAATAAACCTTTATAACAAAATTAGAAAATATTTAATGTTATAGCATTAAATAACTTAAAGCAAAATATCAAAGATGACAGAATTTATTTAATTATTCTATTTTACTTTGAGGCAGGGTCTTGCTCTGTCACCCAGGCTGGAGTACAGTGATGCAATCACAGCTCACTGCCACCTCAATCTCCTGGGCTCCAGTGATCCTCCCACCTCAGCCTCCCAAGTAGTTGGGACTACAGACATGTGCCACCAAATCTAGCTAATTAAAAAAATTTTAAAAACAGAGATAAGGGTCTTGCTATGTTGTCTAGGCTGATCTTGAACTCCAGGGGCTCAAGAGAGCCCTTTTGTCTTGTCCTCCCAAAGTGCTGGGATTTAAGGTGGGAGCCACTGCACCCACCCAACAGAATTCAATTATTTAATATTTCACATTTTAGTATTCTTTTGATAGGGTTGTGATGTTTGGGTGAATAATAAAGTAAATCAAAGACATGTATTAAAAATTATGTAATTATTCTACAAAATTAATTATTTACCTTTATTTTAGCAAAATCAGTATATTACCATAATCAAGATATTTTGGTATTCTAGTAAGAAGATCTAGTCACAGTAATGATGTAAGGATTAAAACATAAAATATCCCCATCTCTACTAAAAATACAAAAATTAGCTGGGCGTGGTGACATGTGTCTGTAGTCCCAGCTGCTTGGGAGGCTGAGGCAGGAGAATTGCTTGAACCTGGGAGGCAGAGGTTGCAGTGAGCCGAGATTGTGCCCCTGCACTCCAGCCTGGCGCCTGGCGACAGAGTAAGACTCTGTCTCAAAATAAATAAATAAATAAATAATAAAAAATAAAATAAAATACAATTGGAACCAGTATAATCAAGTGGAATTTGAAATTTAAAACACAGTACCAGCCAGGTGAGGTGGCTTACTCCTGTAATCCCAGCACTTTGGGAGGCTGAGGAGGGCAGATCACCTGAGGTCAGAAATTTGAGACCAGCCTGACCAACATGGAGAAACCCCATCTCTACTAAAAATAACAATATAAGCAAGCGTGGTGGCATGTGCCTGTAATCTCAGCTACTCGGGAGGCTGAGGCAGGAGAATCACTAGAACCTGGGAGATAGAGGTTATGGTGAGCCGAGATTGTGCCATTGCACTCCAGCCTGGGCAACAAAACTGAAACTCCATCCCCCAAAAAACCCCCCTACAATGCAATTTATATTAGCATCCCTCAAAATAAGGTATACATCCAGCAAAATATGCATAAGAGATATGTAAGTACAACTATAAAACTCTGATGAAAGAAATAAAAGAACCAAATAAATGGACAGATATTCCATGTTCATGAATAGGATAGGAAGACTCAATATTGTCAGGATGTAAGTTCTTGGGATTCAGTACCCTCCCAATAAAAATCCCAGCAAGTTATTTTGTGGATATTGACAAACTGATTCTAAAGTTTATGTGGAGAGGCAAAGGACTCAGAATAGGTGACATGATGTTGAAGAAGAATAAAGTTAAAGTTTCTACTTCTTCTTCAATATGATTTTCTTTAATATGAAGGCAACTCATCTTCCTCAATTTGAAGTCAACTGTAGACTGACAGTATCTTACTTCAAGACTTACTGTAAAGCTAAAGTAATCACAACAGTGTGGTATTGGTGAAAGAACAGACAAATAGATTGATAGAGCAGAACAGAGAGCCCATAAATAGACCTAGACAAATACAGTTAACTAATCTTTGACAAAAGAGCAAAGGCAATAGAATGGAGCAAATATCTTTTCAACAAATGGTGTTGGAATAACTGGACATCCACATGCAAAAAGAAAATCTAGACACAGACCTTATACTTTTCACAAAAATGAACACAAAATAGATCATCAACCTAAATATGAAACAAAAAAGTAAAAAATTTCTGCTCTATGAAAGACAATGCTAAGAGAATGAGAAGATAAGCCACAGACTGGGAAAATACCTGCGAAAGACACATCTGACAAAGGATTCTTAACTGAAATATACAATACCTCTTAAAACTGAACAATAGAAAAAGAAATCTGATTTTAAAATATGCCAAATACCCTAACAGAGATCTTATCAAAGAAGATATACAGATGGCAAATAAGCATATGCAATTATGTGCCACATCATATGTCATTAGGAAAATGCAAATAAAAATGATGATATTCCACTACACACTTAATAGAATGGCCGAAATCCAGAACACTGACAACTCCAAGTGCTAGTGAGGATGTGGGGCAACAAGAACTCTCATTCATTGCTGGTGGGAATGCAAAATGGTATAGCCACTTTGGAAGAGAGTTTGGCAGTTTCTTACAAAATTAAACACGTTCTTCATATGATCTAACAATTGCATTCCTTGGTATTTACCCAAAGGAGTTGAAAATTTATGTTCACACAGAAACCTGCACATGGATGCTTATAGCAGCTTTATTCATAACCACCAAAACTTTGAAGCAACCAAGATGTCCTTCAATAGATAAGTGAATAAATAAACTGTAGTATATCCAAAAATGGAGTACTACTCAGTGCTAAAAAGGAATGAGGTATCAAGCTATGAAAAGATATGGAAGAAACTTTATATTCATATTTTTATATTTTTAGAGACAGGGTCTTAATCTGTCATCCAGGCTGGAATGCAGTTGCACAATCATGGCTCACTGTTGCCTTGACCTCCTGGGCTTCAGCCATCTTCCTTCCTCAGCTTCCCAAGTAGCTGGGACTACAGGATCATGTCATCACACCTGGCTTTTTTTTTTTTTTTTTTTGAGAGATTGGGTCTTGCAGTGTTGCCCTGGCTGGTCTTGAACTCCTAGGCTCAAGTGATCCTCCTGCCTCAGCCTTCTGAAGTGCTGGGATTACCAGTGTGAGCCACTATGCCTGGCTTTTTAAAAAAAATATTTATTTTTCTTTTAGAGACAAGGCCTTGCTCTGTTGCCCAGACTGGAGTGTAATGATGCAATCATAGCTCACTGCAACTTCAAGATCCTGGGCTCAAGTGGGAGACCAGCTAATTTTTTTTTTTTTTAATTTTTGTAGAAATGGAGTCTTGCTATATTGCCCATGCTATGGAGCAATCTTAAATGCATATTTCTAAGTGAAGAAGCCAGTCTGAAAGGTTATATACCATGTGATTTCAACTATAAGACATTCTGGAAATGGCAAAACTATGGCAACAATAAAAAGATGAATTATCAGGGAGTTGGTTAGGAAAGATTGAATAGGTGGAGTACAGAAGATTTTTAGGGCAGTGAAATGACTCTGACACAGTAGTGGAAGACACATGTTATTATATATTTGTCTAAATCGATAGACTGTATAATGCTAAGAGTGAACCTTAATAAACCTATGGATTTTGGGGCTGGGTATGGTGACTCACGCCTGTAATCACAACACTTTGGGAGGTCAAGATGGGAGGATCACTTGAGACCAGGAGTTCAAAACCAGCCTGGTCAGCATTGTGAGGCCCTATCACTACAAAAATAAATAAATAAACCATGGACTTTGGATTATAATGATGTACCAATGCAGGTTCATCATTTGTAACTAATGTACCACTCTGGTGGGGGATGTTTATGCTAGAGGAGGCAATGCATGTGTGGGGGCAGGAGGTATATGGGAAATCTGTTTACCTTCCTCTAAATTTTTCTGTGAATCCAAAACTTCTCTTTAAAAAAATTCTTTTAAAAATAGAATTAAAATACACACATATACAGAATTATATTTGAGGTAAAATATTTGAATGATTTTTACCAAAGATGTAAATTAAGACAAATGTAAAAATAAAAAACAAAACACATACTATCTGATTCTATTTGTATAAATGTCTAGAAAATGCAAACTAACTTATAGTGGCAAACTGCTCTATAGATCAGCAATTACCTGGGGAGGGGCAGCAGGGAGGAATTGCAGTGATATATAATAAAACTTTTGTGGTAATATATTCATCATCTGGCTGGGCACGGTGGCTCACGCTTGTAGTCCCAGCACTTTGGGAGACTGAGGCGGGCAGAGCACGAGGTCAGGAGATCGAGACCATCCTGGCCAACGTGGTGAAACCCTATCTCTACTAAAAATACAAAAATTAGCTGGGCATGGTGGCGCGTGCCTGTAGTCCCAGCTACTTGGGAGGCTGAGCAGGAGAATTGCTTGAACCTGGGAGGCGGAGGTTGCAGTGAGCTGAGATTGTGCCACTGCACTCCAGCCTGGCACCTGGTGACAGAGCGAGACTCTGTCTCAAATAAATAAATAAATTCATTATCTTGATTTTAGTGATATTGGCACAGGTACATCTATATGTCAAGATTTCTCACTGAATATGTACAGTTTATTGTATCACAATTATTCAATAAGGCTGTAAAAGTCATAAAAATTTGTTGGTTTTAAAAACATTGTTTCTTTTTTTCTGAGACAGGGTCTCCCTCTATCACCTAGACTGGAGTGCTGATTGCAGCCTCAACCTCCTAGGCTCAAGTGATCCTCCAGCCTCAAATTTTTAAGTAGCTGGTACCACAAGTGCATGCCACCACACCCAGCTGATTTTAAAATTATTTTTTGTAGAAATAGGGTCTTGCCATGGTACCAAGGCTGATCTTGAACTCCTGGGCTCAAGCAGTCCTCCCATCTTGGCATCCCAAAGTGCTGGGATTACAGGTATGAGCCACTGCACCTGGCCATCTTAATAATGTTTAATATTTAAAAGAAAAGTAAGGGCCAGGCACTATGGCTCACACCTGTAATCCCAGCATGAGACAAGCCTGGGCAACATGGCAAGACCCTATCTCTATAAAAAACTTAAAAATTATCTGGGCATGGTGGTGGCCTGTAGTACTCAAGAGGCTACAGCTGGAGGATCACCTAAGCTCAACAGGTTGAGGCTGCAATAAGCCATGTTTGCATCACTACATTCCAGCTTAGGTGAGAGAGCAAGACCATGTCTCAAAATAAATAGATAGGTAATAGATGTGTTTTAAAAAGAATATTATTAAGTAAAAAAGCAAGCCAAGACAATTTAGTGGGGAAAGAATAGTTTTTCCAACAAATGGTGCTGGAACAACTGTGTAGCCATATGAAAAGGAATGAAGTTAGATCCCCTACCTCATACCATATTAAAAAATTAACTCAAAATGGATTAAAGACCTAAGCATAAGCTGAGGCAGGAAGATCAGTTGAGGCCTGGAGTTCAAGATCAGCCTGGATAACATATGGAGACCTCCATCTCTTAAAAAAAAAAAAAAAAAAAGACACAGTATCTGTATTCCTAGCTACTCAGAAGCCTGAGGCCAGAGAATCGCTTGAACCCAGGAGTTAGAGGCTGCAGTGAGCCATGTTTACACCACTGTACTCCAGTCCAGGTAATAGAGTGAGAACTTGTCTCCCCCACCCCTCCTTCACAAACTGTAAAGATATAAATGTTTGCAGCCTTGTATTAGGCAATGGTTTCTTAGATATAACATTAAAAGTATAAACAACAACAAAATAGATAAATTGGACTTCATCAAAATTAAAACCTCTGTGCTTCAAAGGGCACACCAAGAAAGTGCGAAGAGAATCCACACAATGGGAGATAATTTTTTGCAAATCATGTATTTTACAGGACTGGTGTCCAGAATATACAAAGAACCCTTGTAACTCAACAATAAAAAGACAAGTAACACAATTTTAAAATGTGCAAAGGATTTGAGTAGACATTTCTTCAAAGGAGATATGTAAATGGCCAAGGAGCATATGAAAATGTGCTCAACTTCATTAGTCATTAGAGAAATACAAATAGAAGTCATGAGATACTGTTTCACACCTACTAGGATGGCTAAAATAAAAAAAGATGAACAATAACAAATGTTGATGAGGATGTGGAGAAATCAGAACCCTCATACACTTCAGACGGGGATGTAAAACGGTGCAGACACTTTGGAAAATTGGTTGTTCCTCAAAGATTTAACATATGACACAGCAATTCTACTCTTAGGTGTATACCCAAGAGAATTAAAAAGATATATGTGCAAAAAAACTTGTACACAGATGGTCTAGTAGTATTCTAGTCCACATGCCTATCAGTGGATGAATGGACAAGCAAAATGTGGTATATCAATAAATGAAATATTATTCAGCCACAAAAGCAATGAAATACTGATACACAATCCAATATGGATGGATCTTGAAAACATTATACTAAATGAAACAAACCAGACACAAAGGGCCACATAGTACACAAGTACATCGTATAAAATGTCCAGAATTAGCAATTCCTTAAAGACAGAAAGTAGTAGTTGCCAAGAGCTGAAGGGAAGGAGGAATGGGAGTGAATGCTAATGGGTACAGGGTTTCTTTTTGGGGTAAGAAAGTATTCTGGAATTACATAATGGTGATAGGTGTATAACTTTGTGAATATACGAAGACACACTGAATTGTATATTTTAGAAGGTTGAATTTTATGGTATGTGAATTATATCTCATTAAAATAGTTACATGAGAAAAAACATCAAAGGCAAAATACAGAGTATAATTCAAGAATTTTAATTTTTAAATGTAAAGTATTATAACCAAATTTGATTTATTTAAAAAATGTAATAGTCTTATTAAATAGTTTGATTAAATCAAAGCTGTTCTAGCACTCAGTGTTTATTAATTTGCAATACATAAACAATATCATGTTTTAAGAATAATGTGGTCAACACTGTAAAATGTTTCTCTTCATGTACAGTGGCTGTGAGTACCATAGTCATTAGTATAACTAGAACTATGAATTGAAACAGGAAGAAGAGCAAGAAAATGAACACTCAGCACTGCTTGGAAGTAAAACCTCATTATGCAAGAATTCATTGCATTCATGCTCTCTTAGGGGGAGGATTTGATAAATTAATATTTTACTTACTTAAGAGCTTCTGCTGCTCAAATCCTCTACACACACTAACGCGGTCAGTCTCTCGGATTGGCAGTGGCACAGGCACAACTTTATGGCAGTTAGATGAATTCCCTTTTTGTTTTGTAGACATAGAACAACAGATGTGGAGATGTACTTCTCTGGGGCCAGCACAAACGCAACCGTTTAGGTCTGTGGGTCTCATTATGTCAGTGCTGAGTTGTCCCTGTGTTCTTTGATTTGTTTGAAAGCGTGTATTTGCGCTTGGCAGGGGTTTCCCTTATGTGACTCTAAAGGAGCGTTGCTGCTCACATCACTCCCATCCTTAGGCCTTACTGATCGTCAGTCTACCTTCCCACTGCTATACTTCAAATAGATGCCTGTTATTTAAATTTCATTTTGAGATTAAACAGAATGGCAGAGACAATTTTGAGACAAATCTTTCTTTCATGCTATGGTAGGAAGATCAAGATTTCTAGGACACAGTAGAATGGAGTAAAAGATAAATGGTCTTGGTATCCCATTTTTCTTCTAAGCTGTTTTTTCTCTCATTATTCATCATCTATCTCAATTTGTCCTAATGAACTCTTTTACATAAAAGAGGATCCAGGTCCCACCTCCACTGTCAAGGAGGGTTGTAAGTGAGAGGATTGGCTTGCAACTCAGCCTGTGTATGCAGCTTATGGTTTATCTTGGCACATTTAATGTCCTTATCTCTTAACTTCTTGCTATTCAATAGTAAGTAACTCGCTGGCAGAATTACTTGTGGCTAGAGAATGCTGTTATTAGAGCATTTTTATTTAATTGGTACTAAGAACAGAAGGTGTCACCTATTTGACTGGCCAACAATTATAAGCAAGGAGGCATTTGATTCATCAAGATAGAAATCTGCCTGTTAGGTGGAAACTTGTCTGTGTGGGTTGATATGTTTTTAGAATATTAAGGCTTGTTTGTGCATGACAGCTTTAGGAAGGGGTACTCTGAATGTCTCCAAAGTTTTGCTGTAGATCTTTACAGAAGTTGGGCTGTTCCTGGTGCACAGTGTGTAACAATTAACAACCCTTGATCCAGACTGGGTTCCCTTCCTTCATTCTGTGTCTGTGTGGCTTTGGGCAAGTTGTTTAACAAACCACTTTTTGCCTCAGTTTCTTCATTGGAACAAGGAGAATAAGAATATTTCAATCAGGCTGGGCATTGAGGCTAACTCCTGTAATCCCAGCCTTTGGGAAGCCAAGGTGGATGGATCACCTGAGGTCAGGAGTTTGAGACCAGCCTGGCCAACATGGTGAAACCCTGTCTCTACTAAAAATACAAAAATTAGCTGGGCATGGTGGTGGGCACCTGTAGTCCCAGCTACTTGGGAGGCTGAGGCAGGAGAATTGGTTGAACCCAGGAGGTGGAGGTTGCAGTGAACAAAGGTTGCAGTGAGCCAAGATTGTAACACTGAACTCCAGCCTGGGCAACAGAGCAAGACTCCGTCTCAAAAAACAACAACAACAACAACAAAAAACAAAAAAAACCACACACAAAACAAACAAACAAAAAACAATACCTCAATCAGAATTGTTGTGAAGATTAAATGTTGTCAAATAGGAGTAATGCGTATAAAGTACTTAGACAGTGCCTGGCACATATTAAGTACTTAATGAAATTACTTAGCACAAAATGAAGGAAAATGTGTGCAAATGTTCTATGTTGGGCTACAGAGGGGATGACAGTTTGAGATAAACTGGAAATTTCACCTTGGAGTTTGTCCTAGACCTACCTAAATTACTTGTACTCAGATAAACCTCTTTAAATGGGAATAAACAGTTCTTTCTTTCCTCTTGAACAGGTGGTGTATATAGTAGTTGTCTAGAATGACTTCTTTTACTCTTTGTTACTCTGAACTCTGAAAGGTGTTTCTTTTGGCTTTTTAAAACAACACATGCTATTCTTAAGTGTTAAATAGCAAGATTAAGTGTTATGATTTCAAATCACTTTAAAAATTTTCAAAATCTTGCAAATTTTTTTTTTAAATAATTGTTTTCTTTTACTTATGCTGGCCTGTTATTGATTGTCCTTGGTAGAATTGATACTGCTTGACAAAGCAGCCTATGAAGTTAGGACCCTTCTCTGTTTTCCTCTGTAGCTATTGCCGTAGCCTTCACACTGCAGATATTCTCACTGATAAATGAAAGATGTCTTTTTGCTTTCAAGCATTCTGGCAAATTAGTAATTCAACTATGACTCTAGGTCAGACAAAACCAGTTATGAACGTAAGACTTTTTTATCTTCTCCCTGGTCCCCCACCCACCCACCCTAATCAGGAGAAACTATGTTCTGAATTGGCTTAAAGAACCTGCCTCTGTCTTTGATACCTGATCTACAAATCCAATCTATTCCCAGGAATTTTGATGAGAATTCTCAAACCCTCAGCAAGGCTATGGCACTGTCATGACTCTCCTGTTCCTGGTAGTATCATTCTCAGTGTAGGCTATTTGCTAGGTAGTTTTGTGAAGTCTTTTCATCATAATGGTTCATATGATTTTTAAAAGCAGGAACTTGGTCATATGCCCAGATTAATTTCAACAAAGTTGTTATGTTTTCTTCCTAAAATTAATTTTTTATGATAATCAAAGTTTTATATGCATACAGTATATAATATCAGATTTCTATAAGGCTTATAATAAAGAGTAGCATTTCTTTGCCCTACTCCCCTCTCATACTAGGCACCTTACTCCAAAATCAACTGCTTTCAGCTCTTTTAGCTATTTCTTATGGTTATCTTCATATTTCAAAACAGTAGGCTTATATGGCTATATTTTTGATTTTCAAACTTAGATTTTTATCTACAGACATCCTTATGGAAGATGAATATTTAGCTCTTTTTGTACTACTTTTCTCATCTCTTAATGTAGGCTATGTTAAAATTTTTGGTTAAATCAATTAAAAGGCAGTATAGTGTAGTGGCTTAAGAGTGGGGTGCTGATCTCAAATTCTAGCCTCACCACCACTGCTTTGGATGACTCTGGGCAAGCTTTAAAACCTTAGTACCTCAGTTTTGTCAACTGAGTAGGTACCTCATAGAATTGCTGTGGATATTAAGTGGCTTAATCCAATGGGCTGAATTTGTTTCCCAAAGTTCATTTGTTGGAAACTTAATTCCCAATGCAAGTATTGAGAAGTGAGACCTTTCAGAGGAGAATAGGTTATGAGGACTCTGCTTTTATGAATGGATTAATGCCATTGTTGCTGTAGTGGGTTCTTTATAAAAGGAAGAGTTTAATCCCAGCACTTTGGGAGGCTGAGGCTGGTGGATCACAAGTTCAAGAAATCGAGACCATCCTGGCCAACATTGTGAAACCCCGTGTCTACTAAAATACAAAAAAAATAGCTGGGCGTGGTGGTGTGCGCCTGTAGTCCCAGCTACTCAGGAGGCTGAGGCAGGAGAATTGTTTGAACCTGGGAGGTGGAGGTTGCAGTGAGCCAAGATCACACCACTGCACTCCAGCCTGGTACCTGGTGACAAAGCAAGACTCTGTCTCCAAAAAAATTTAAAAAAGGAAGAATTTGACTCCCTTTCCTTGCCACCTCATGGATGTGATGGCCTTAGACATGTAATGCAGTAGGAAGGCCCTTACCAGATGCTGTCTCCTTGATCTTGGACTTCTGAGCCTCCAGAGCTATAAGAAATAAAAGTTTTTTTCTTTATAAATTACCCAGTCTCTGGTATTCTGTTATGGCAGCAAAAAACAGATGAAGACACTTAATGTATTTATGAAGCATCCATACTATCTGGCACATCATACATTTTAAATTCCAGATTTCAGTATCACCAATATCATCATCATCATCACTATCATCATCATCATCATCATCATCATCTGTGTCTGACTTCCCTGTGCATTTAAAGGATGAGGGCTGGTATAGCAGTTATTAATACAAATTAGCTAGTTGGCTGTAAACCTCTCCTATAGGCTTTGCCATAAACTTATGTCTTGGATAATCAGAGAATTTGGACCTCCTAATGACAGACCACTGCTAAAGACAAGAAAAGCCCAGAAAGAGCTGATTGAGCATGCTCAGTTCTTTTACCAAAGGCATCAGTCAGACAGATTCTCTTTCCCAAGAGTAGATATTGAGGAGGTGGAAACAGGCTCTGCATTGACTCCACTGGGAAGTCCCTGAATGGATAGCAGCCAGGGAATTGAGTTTCCCTGTGGCAAGTCTCTACTTGCACAATATTAGGACAGTTGTTTATTAATTTGTTCTGTGGGTGCATATTTTTGATCTCCACAACATAACTACTCACTGTGCTGCTTTTTGAAATTTATAACATCTAAATGTGCAAATCTAGGGTATGCTCTCAGGAAAATTATATATCTGTTACATTTCTTTACTCCTTTTAGGCCACTTCCATCCATCAGGTGACCTCTAGCAGCATACATACTCAGCAACAATTAAAGGTAGTTTCTGACTTGTTTTTCCCAAACAATAATTTGTTCAAAATATAGAAATTTGGAAAGTACCCCATGATAAGAAAGTTTTGAAAGAGGATTTAATGTAAAGTAACTAATTTTTCTCTGATTAATAGTTTTGGGAAAATAAATTTGCCTTGTATTCAGGCATATTAAGTTGCTTTCATTTTCAAACAAATTCATCACCTTTTCCTTTCCCCATTCCCCAAACCTGTTCATTTTCTTTAAACTCGGCATCTGTCTTCCCCTCACTTTACTACCTAGCTAAATCTCTCAAGAGCCAATCTATTGCCACTCCCTTCATCTTTTTAAATCTAATGGATCGATCATAAGTTCTGTTGATTCCATCACTCACGTCTCAAATCTGTCTCCTTGGATACCTTGGCACTTCTGATTTCAGACAATTGTCATTTGTCACTTGCAGCAGCCTTCCAGCTGCCTTCCTCCCAATCTCCCCATGAGCATTCTGTTCTTCAAACTGTTGCCAGAGAGAAGTTTCTAAAATCCCATTTAATCATGTAATTCCCAGGCTTTAAAAATCTGCTGTTGACTCTCTAACATTTAAATAATAAAGTCTGTGTTTCTTGCAATGACTGACTTGGCTCTGCTGTGATTCTGGCTGCACCCTTAGGGAATCACTTGCAGATATTAATTTTGCTTGTGCTGTTCCCTTTACATGGAATGTTCCTGCCTCTTTCCCCCATCCCTTGCCTGATGAAAGCCTATTCATTCTTCATTTCACTTTGGGTGTTACCCTGAGGAAAGAGTGGTTACCTTTTCATTGCCCATCTGGGCTGGTTACCCTTCCTAAATTGTCCCACAACACACAGTACACACCTTGGTCGGTTATCACACTGTTCGTTGTTCTGCCCTTGCTGTTTGTATTTCTCGAATATGAGTTTCTTGAGATTAGGGACTTAGGGACTTGAGATCTCCGGTGCCCAGCAGAGCAGGACCTGTTTCCACTCCCTCAGTGACTACCCCTGGGGAAGAGAACCTACAAATAAATATGTATTGCATGAATAAACCTATATATCCTCTTCCCATTCATACTTATCCATTTAATTTCTGAACTCTAAATGCTGTATTTTTCTTCATTAAATTTGGTTTTATTGGTTTCAGCTTCCTCTTTATATGGATTTTGAGCCCTAATTTTGTCAACCAGCATATCAACAGTTCTTTCTAGCTTTTTATCTCCTGGTAGAATGGCAGCTCCATGAAGACAGGGATTAGTGTCTGTTTTGTTCACCACTGTCTTTTCAGCATCTAGAATAGCGCTGGCACATATACTGTGGATACTTAAAAAGTATTTGTTGAATGAATGAAGGCATCACATACAAATTTGATAAATAAAACTTAGATTTTCTTTCAAATATTAATCCTTAGCTCCACTCTGTTCAATGTTTTTACTAGAGATAACCATAAAATACCTTCCTTGTCACATAAGAGTTCTGTGAATCTTACAGAACAAGGCTATACTGAGAAATTCAAGGAACATCTTAATGAATCAGGGTTATTTCATTGTGAGAGAGTATAGAAATGGTTGATAGTATGCTGCAAGTAGTTTTATTTTATGTGTAAGTTCTCTTCTCTGGTTTCCCAGAACATGCTGCTGGAGTAAGAGAGGAATGCCTTATTGAGGACAGAGGGATAAATTTGGATACAGCCTTCTTTGAGAAAGGTAGAGGGGTCAACAATTACATATCCAGCCGTAACTTCCCTTTCAAAGACTGAATGTTCTCATTGAATCATTTGATACTTTTTGTGCATCTACTAGAATGTGAAGAATAGAAGAGGGAAATACACAGATAAGGCATGCTGGCAGCATTTAAGAAACCCAGATTGGGGGAGACAAGGTGTGTGCGTATATGTGCATGTATGTGCGTATAAAAAGAATGCACAGGGTAAAGAACCTTGGGTTAGTGACAGTGAGTGGCACTGGTGGTAAGTGCTGGAGAAGCTCAAGGGAGAGAGAGTGCTGAGAGCCAAAAGGGTGGGACATTTTTGGAAGAGCTGGGTTCTGATATATTCCTCCATAGAAAGGCATTTTAAATAGCTTTTTTTCTGTCCTTATTCTGTTAAGCATTATTAAATTGTTCTCCCATCTTTAGAAGGTTCCCTAGCTTAGGTGCACTGACAAGAAATTATAAAAGCAGCATGGCCAGGCATAGTGGCTCACGCCTGTAATCCCAGCACTTTGGGAGGCCAAGGTGGGAGGATTGCTTGAGTTCAGGAGTTTGAGACCAGCCTGGGCAACATGGTGAAACCCTGCCTCTACAAAAAATACAAAACTTCTGGGAGCAGTGGCATGTGCCTCTAGCCCCAGCTACCCAGGAAGCTAAGGAGGGAGGGTGGCTTGAGCCTAGGAGGTGGAGGTTGCAGTAACCTGAGATTGCACCATCACCCTCCAGCCTGGGCAACAGAGCAATAAATAAATAAATACAAACAATAAAAGCACTGTGGTTGCTTGTAAGGAGTGATGGAATAGACAGGGTAGGTCTTTGCGCTAGTCAGATAAGTCTAGGGGTATAAATCTAGAAGCTTCCATTTAAATAGTAGGGAGCCCTTAGGCAAATCACTTAACCTCTAAGCTCTGCCTCTTTCACCTGGGGTTGCTTCAAAGGTTGAATGAAACTGTATATCTAAAGTGCCCCTACACATTATCTGCCATGTGGCAGGTTCTCAAGAAATGTTAGTTTTCCTTTCTCCTGGCAAAGATAAGATGCTTGCTTTCAGTATATTTTTAGGCTTCCTGATCATTAATGGTTATGATTTTAAATCTTGGTCCAGCCACCACCCATATGGTTCCTGCAGTTAACAAAAGAGGCAAAGGTTCATCACCAGGGGAAAGGAGGTGTACAGAAATGGGTGTAGAGAAAATAGATGTTCGAAGGGGATCTAATTAGGAAAGTATTTTTCCTGATGGTCCAGATTTTAAAATTGCATCATAGAATCTTATGAGAAAATGATAATGTTCAGGTTAAGAACAATTTATTATTTCCTCTCTATTTTGGAAAATATTTTTCAATATCTTAATAAGAACCTAGTAAAAAATTTTCTTCTTAACTGGTTTCCCACTATAGGCCATTAATCCTGCTATTATTTCAAAGATTAAACAACTATAGTAATAATAGGATTATATGTGCATTAATTTATATTACTTCATTCCACAAAGGATTTGAGGTAGTTTTTAGAAGCATAAAATAATAGACAAATAAAATGGTAGGATAGGAGTAGAAAGTAAATTTCAGTAACCATGGAAAATATAACATAGTATGTGTTGTTAAGACTGGGGGAATATAAACACATAACTAATCAGGGCCTATATAGTTGTTATAAGGCAATGGCAAATTTGACTCTAAGCTTCAGGCAAGCAACATGAAAAGGGAAGCATGATAGATGTGGTTAAATAAGACACAATTTACATGTTACTTTACTCAAGAGACAAGTGTTTTTTGCCCCTTTGTTTCTTATAGGAAGCACTGAATAATGAACTAGTGTTGGCATTGGCCATATAGTGGATGTAATAATGGATTTTATCAGGCAGTTTCTTTAAGCATCTCTTGATGAAAGATGAGGCTGTGACATCAAGAGACAATTCTGAGGCCGGGCACGGTGCCTCACACCTGTAATCCCAGCACTTTGGGAGGCCAAGGTGGGCAGATCACTTGAAGTCAAAAGTTAGAGACCAGCTTGGCCAACATGGAAACCCTGTCTCTACTAAAAATATAAAAATTAGCCGGGCATGGTGGCAGTGCCTGTAATCTCAGCTACTTGGGAGGCTGAGGCAGAAGAATTGCTTGAACCCAGGAGGTAGAGGTTGCAGTGAACTGAAATCGCACCACTGCACTTCAGCTTGGGTGACAGAACAAGACTCCATCTCAAAAGGAAAAAAAAAGACAATTCTGAAAGTAGTAAGTGGTTCTACCAGGGGCCAGGATGATCGCATCTGGGTTATAGATTCTATCTCTGGCCTCATCTAATAGCTTTTTTTTTTTTTTTTTTTTGAGACAGGGTCTTGCCCTGCCCTGTCACCCAGGTTGGAGTGCAGTGTCGTGATCATGGCGCATTGCATCCTTGACCTCCCAGCTCAGCCTTCCGAGTAGCTGGGACAACAGGTGCATGCCCCCATGCCTGGCTAATTAAAAAAAATTTTAGAGACAAAATCTCATTATATTGCCCAGGCTTGTCTCAAATTCCTGGCCTTAACCAATTCTCCAGTCTTGGCCTCCCAAAGTGTTGGAATTGCAGATGTGAGCCACCATGCCTGGCCCAAAAAAACATAATAATATGGTTATCTGAAGAAGTGATTTCCTTTCAAAACATAATTCATTTCTTCTTTTACTTTTGTAAATTTCTGAGGTGAAAAGTAGAAAATTCCCTGATTTTTCATTGTTGTAATGGTGGAAGATTTTAGACAAGCAAGGAAGGAGCTAGAATTACCCATGTGATAATGAATTAGCGTTGGGGATGTATGTAAGTATGCTCAATGTGAATTTATGTTTAGCTTAATATAGATACTGATGGTTACACATGACAAATATTTATAGATATGCATAGATAGATAGGTTGGTACATGCACATGTATTTCCTAGCTCCATTGACTAAGAGGGCCCAGAAGCCATGTCATCCCTGTAGCAAGAAGCACATCTAGCACCCATTTATCTTGGCTTATAATACTATTCTTCAGTAAAAGCAACCAGGGCTCCTTGAAGAAAGGCCTAATGAAAATATGTAAGATTAACCTGGAGCATCTTATATATCAGAAAGCAAGAGAGTACTCTAAAACTAAAAACAATAAAACTGCTCCTCAATAATGGGAGTATGTCAAAGGACCACAGGAGCCATGTGAAAGAGTTTGCAATAGCCAACAAAATGAAGAAGTATTTGAATTTAAATCAAAGTATAAAATAAATATCTTTGAGTCCATACTGATATAAACAAGTGATTGAATAAATAAATAAATGTGGGAGTTTAGACAAATCTCCCATGCAGAAGGATTCCAAATAATGTATGTAGGTAAATATTTCACTGTCAAAGAGGCAGAGCATAATTAATTCCCCACTCCTTTCAGTGTGGGCTGTTCTTAGTGACTGACTTCTAGGAGTGCAGTGTAAACAGGGAAAAGAAGACAACTTCACAGTGGAGGAATCTGGCAAAACTATCCCACCCAGGTGATCAAGGTTTACATTGAAAGCACTAAGCAATGTTGATACTGCACTGTGTTCCCTGGATCTAATGGGATGAAATGGCACTATGTGCGGTCGTGCTTCCAGAAAACCCTCATAGCCTTAGACTAATCATGGGAAGAACATCAGACAAATCCTAATTGAGGGGCATGCTATGTAATACCTGGAAAGTACTCCTCAATGCTGTCAAGGTCATCTGAAACAAGGAAAGTCTGGCAAACTCGCAGTCAAGAGGAGTCTAAGGAGACATGATGACTAAATATAATATGATATCCTGGATGAGATCTTGGTATAAAGAAAGGATATTCGTTAAAACTGAATATGGTATAGATGTTTGTTAGTAATAATGTATCAATATTAGTTTATTAATTGTGACAAATGTAGCATACTGTTGTAAGACATTTATAATAGAGGAAACTGGATGTGAGGTATATGGGTACTCTGTACTGTCTTCACAGTTCTTAGGTAAATCTGAAACTATTATAAAATGAACGTTTATTTTTTAAAAGGTAGAAAAGGCTCACATTTTGATTGTACTGTTGAGATAAAACTTGGTGTTTTTATCTGAGAATGAGATTTCCAAGAATTTAAGATACATGTTAGCTAAGTAGTTAGTAGCAGGGAAACCATAGACTATAACTTCAGACTACTTGTAGTTTTAAAGCAGATCTATGCCACAGAGAGTATCAGAACTATGATCCTTCCTAAAATGCTATATCTGACTAAAAAGAAAGAAAAATAACTGTGGTCCTAGTTGCCGATGTTGACTTATAGCCAAAAAAGACAACTGTCTTATTTGAAAGCATCATGGAATGCTATCAGTACGCAGAAATGAGAGGAGATAACAGAGAGCTGTTCTATTGTATTTTTATTTGATGTTTTAAAAGAACTGTTAATAATATAATGTGAAGAGAAGTTTAAATTTCAGAGGAATGGGATGTTTGGATTTTAAGATTTAATTTTGCAAAATATAGTCTGTCATTTTAAAAGTGAACTTTATAATGAAAAGAGTTTGAAATTGTTTTCTTTATTATTATTTATTTATCTGTAAAATTTACTTTTCTGCCATGACAATTACATGGCACATTTTCCCTATTTTTAGCTTTTTTTTTTTTGGTAAAGTGCTTTTACCTCTTCTAGATCAGCAGTCCCCAAATTTTTGGCACTAGGGACTGGTTTCATGGAGGAAAACTTTTTGACGAATGGGGTCGGGGATAGTTTCAGGATAAAACTGTTCTACCTCAGATCATCAGGCATTAGATTCTCATAAGGAATGTGCAACCTAAATCCCTTGCATGCACAGTTCACAATAGGGTTTGTGCTCCTATGAGAATCTAATGCTGCGGTTGATCCGACAGGAGGTGGAGCTCAGGTGGTAATGCTCACTCACCTACCACTCACCTCCTGCCATGTGACCTAGTCCCTAACAGGCTCAGGGGTTGAGGACTCCTGCTCTAGATAACCTTTTGAAGATCTGCAAATTAACTTTAGTACTTTTTTGTATTATTCAATATTTTAAACAAACAAAAATCTAGAGAATAACACAACACATGTATTTTCTGCATATCCACTACTCTTTACTCAGATCCTAACAGTCTCATTTTTGAAAAGATGTAAGCTGGGCATGGTGGCTCATTTCTGTAAAGTCAGTACTTTGGGAGGCCAAGGCGGGCAGATCACTTGAATCCAGGAGTTAGCGACCAGCCTGGGCTATAAGGCAAAACCCTGTCTTTACAAAAATTAGCCAGGAGTTGTGGCATGTAGTTATAGGTACTCAGGAGCCTGAGGTGGGAGGATCAGTTAACCAGAGGCTATAGTGAGTTGTGATCCTGCCACTGCACTCTAGTCTGGTGACAAAGCAAGACCCTGACTCAAAAAAAAAAAAAAAAAAAAAAAAAAAAAAGTAAACATTACAGCAGGCTAAGCTGTGGTCCCCTGTGTATCCTTCTTCGTTCCTAATCCCCTTCATACACACTTTCCCACAGGTAATTACTATCCCAAATTTGCTTTAATTATTCCCATCATGTTTTATGTTACGACTACAAATGTGTGAATCTATATTCCATTGTATGTTAATGCCAACATTTTAAATTCATTTTGCTACTGATGGACAATTTAGGTTGTTTCCAGATTTTTACTATTACAGATGCTTCTGTGAACATTCTCACTCATTTCTCCTTGTGCACATGTGCAAAATTTCTCTGGCGTACACACCTGGGAGAGTCTGGAGCATGTACGTGTTGCTGTATTTATCAATAGTTAACTTATTTATTGCTGTGTATTCCATTACATATATATACAATAATTTATCTAATACTTATTTCTAGACATTTGGGTTCTTTATGTTTTTTTGACTATTAGAAATAAAGCAGCTATAAACATTTGGATATAAGTTTTTGAATAGGTATATGCTTTGGTTTCTCTTAGGCAAATGCCTAGGAATGGAGGAATAGCTGGGTCACATGGTAGGCTTATGTTTAACTTTTAAAGAAATTCCTGAACTGGTTTCCAAAGTGTTTGGACTATTTTATATTCCCAGTATCAGTATGTGAGAGTTTTTGTTGCTTTACATCCTCACCAACACTTGTATGATTAGTCCTTTTTAGACATCCTGTGGTGTGTGTGGTTTTTCATTGTTTTAATTGACAGTTCCCTGCTGACTAAAGATATTGGGTGCCATATGCATATTTTCCATTTCCATTTTGTAAAGTTCAGATCTTTAAGATTGAGTTTGTTGGTTTTTATTGAGTTTTGAGAATTCTATATGCAATTTGCATACAAGTTATTTACTAGATATTTAATTTGCAAATCTCTCTGTGGATCGTCTTTTTATTCTCTTAGCAGTGCCTTTCAAAGAGAAGTTCTTAGTTTTGATGAAGTTTAGTTTATCAACATTTTCTAGTATGGGCATTTAGGTTTTTGATATGTCTAAGAAATCTTTGCCTAAACCAAGATCACAAAGATTTTCTCCAATATTATTTTTTTCTTCTCCTTTTCCATCTTCTTCAGACATGGTCTCACTCTGTTACCCAGGCTGGAGTGTAATGGTGCAATCTCAGCTCACTGCAATCTCCATCTCCTGGGTTCAAGTGATTCTTCTGCCTAAGCCTCCTGAGTAGCTAGGATTAGCAGTGTGTGCCACTATGCTCAGCTAATTTGTGTGTGTGTGTGTGTGTGTGTGTGTGTGTGTGTGTGTGTGTTTAGTAGACACAGGTTTCATCATGTTGGCAAGGCTGGTCTTGAACTTCTGACCTCAGGTGATCTGCCCACCTCGGCCTCCCAAAGTGCTGATGATGCAGGATTTTTCTCAGCTACTTTGCCAACCAGGGACTTGCTCAGCCGTGGGCCTGCCTCTAGCCCCCACCCACTTGGCCCAACTATGCTATAGCTTGTGCCCATGTTTAGTGGTTCCCAAGCTCTTATCATGCATCTAAAAAGAATGAGGATATGCTGACAGTTTGAAGTGTGAGGATGGGTGGAGAAGAATTTTATTGGATGATGGAACAGCTCTCAGCAGAGAAGGGATGCAGGGGGTAGTCTCCCACCCCACAGTCAGGTGGTTTCTCTCTCTCTGCATCTGGGCGTGGGGCTTTTTATAGACTCAGAATGGGGTGTACGTATGGATTAGTTTGTGAGTATGCAAAAAAGGTTATAGTGAAGACAACACTCAAAGGTGGTCATGACAGTGTAGAAAACCAATTAGGAAAGGGTAGATATGTGGCCAGGCATGGTGGTCCATGCCTGTAATCCCAGCACTTTGGGAGGCAGAGGCAGGAAGATCACCTGAGGTCAGGAGTTTGACACCAGCCTAACCAACATGGTGAAACCACATCTGTACTAAAAATACAAAAATTAGCTAGGTGTGGTGGCACACACCTGTAGTCCCATCTACTTGGAAGGCTGAAGCAGGAGAATTGCTTGAACCTGGAAGGTAGAGGTTGCAGTGAGCTGAGATTGCACCACTGCATTCCTGCCTGGGTGACAGAGTGAAACTCTGTCTCAAAGAAAAAACAAAGGGTAGGTATGTGTAAAATAGTTGAAGGGTGGGGGATCAGTCAGAGGAAAGCATGCCAAACAGGGAGACAGGTTCTCAATCCAGTCTATGGATTTACCTGGGACTTGTAGCTAAGTTTTAAACTGTCTTTAGTTTGAAGGTTGGATTGCACTAGGGACCTGTCCCTACATCCGATTTGCCTAGGCATTTGTCTGCCTCCTGCTACTACCAATTCTCTCCTCTGAAGAGGTATGTCTAACAGCCATTAGAATAGGGATAATGATTGATATTAACTGCTTCCTATTGACTGGGGGTGCTGTGTTGGGAAAACGGCAGTCAGCTCTCCCTGATAGGCCTATCTAAGGTTCCCTGGTAAAATGGAGTCATTGTCTGAGGCTCCAGTAGCATCACTGGAGTTTGATGGCCTGAAAATGAGAAAATACAAACCACACTATTAGAAGACATATATAAAAATGAAATAAGAGGTTAAAGACAGCTCAAGAATCTCAAGGCTGCCAACATGCCCAGATAACTGATGGCTCTAGTGATACCTGCTAAGATTTGGGTGCACGAGGCTTGGCTTTGGTCAGCTTCTTTGGTCTTATTTTCCCAAACAAAGAAACTTCCAGGTTACGGATACCCTGTTTATTCCTATCACCTGGCAGGATTTGCAGGATAATTGCCCAGAACTAGAATATTGATCCAGATTTTTACATCACCCATCCCTTTTGTTTCTTCTGAGCTACAGCTGATGATCACTGGTTGGTTTACAGAAATAAGCAGGGTTAGTCTAAAATGCAGAAAAAAACTTAAAAACAACTGACGAGACTAGAATTTAATGACAAGTATATGATAACTTTTGAAACATAATTTTTCTCTCTCCAGTCCTCATTTTTGTCAAAAAACAAATCATGATATGACTGAGTTGTTTGCAAAATAAAACTTTAGTCTTATATTTGGCCCGGTTATTTGCATAAAGTATAGCAAGAATAATTATTTTTCACACAGGATTTTTAAATTGGCTTTGATGGAATTTAAGATAAAACTTTCAAAGCTGAGGCCAGCCATGGGTTTTTACCCTCAAATACCTATGAGTTGGGTAAATTCTTCTCCTCTTTAGGTCCCAAGATATCATGGGGTTCTTAGGCCTATTGTTTACTCACCACAGGTTGGGAATTCTGTACAGGGACTATGTAGAAGACAAAGTATGAGGCCAGTTTTTCCAAGGGGCTTTTATTGGCTCTGCGAGTCAAACTTGATTTCTTAAATGTAAGCACACCCTTCCAGTCAAAGGCTTGGCAAAACAGTCAGTTTCGCCAATTGTGTCCTGTTGCAAAAGAAAATGGATTCAAATAACTGTATTGCTGCAAATTAAGAATACTCATGCTGGTGCGATGGCTCACACTGGTAATCCCAGAACATTGGGAGGCTGAAGTGGGCAGATCACGAGGTCAGGAGATCAAGACCATCCTGGCTAACATGGTGAAACCCTGTCTCTACTAAAAATACAAAAATGAACCAGGTGTGGTAGCACGTGCCTGTAGTCCCAGCTACTTGGGAGGTTGAGGCAGGGGAATCACTTGAACCTAGGAGGCAGAGGTTGCAGTTAGCCAAGATCACTCTGCTAGATTCCACCCTGGGTAACAAAGTGAGACTTCATCTCAAAAAAAAAAAAAAAGAATACTCACAAATAATTTCCAAATTCTGGAGAAACTAGGCAGAAAGAAATAAATGTGCTTCAAATTTATTTTGTTCACTGGAGTATAGCTTACTCAATTGTTAAAAGCTATGGATAGCTCAAAATAAGTTTCCCTGACTCTGAAAAACAAAACAAGGATCAGCAGTGTTTTAAGCAAAAAGTTAAAAAAGATTACTTCAGCTTTCTATTAGTTCAGTACATTTTGTTAACTCTTCTTCTGCTTGATATTCGTGAGCATTTCAGCTCTTCATGAGTTCTGTACATTTTGGCTCTATTCCAATGTGACAATATTCAAAGTTATCAGAAACCTGTATTTGAGAGCACCTGTCAAAGTCCTATAGATGATTATAAACCAACTTTTAAAAAGGATCAAAATAAGACAGTTGTCTGTGAATGACAAAATGTCCTAGGGTAGTCGCAGTAAAAAAATTGATTGACAAAGAAATTTGATTATTTCTGTGGTTTACAATAACAACATAATAATCTTATTTATGATTGATAGCATATACTCAGACATTAGAATTTTAGAAATACCATACAATTTTGGAACGTATAATAGTATTTTTACTAAAATATAACCTGAAGAAGATTAACATTATTTTTATTTTGGCAATCCCACATAACTAAACATGTCAGTTAATCCTGTTTACCTCTCTTTTGGAAGCTCCAAAAGCCCTCTGTAGCATCCAAAAGTAAGGGGTCAGAAAAGACAACCTTGAAACTGAAGTTTGATTTTGGGAAGCTTGTTAATTAGAGGTTTCAAACACTTTATATTATGAAATAGAATTCCAGATTACCATAAGTATTTATTTAGCCAAAATAATGACTCAAAAAAAATTTTAAGGTAAAAACTTTTACTCATTAAAAGGGAAACTTTTACTCATTAAAAGATCACACCTGTAATCCCAGTACTTTGGAAGGCCAAGGCAGGCGGATCATCTGAGTTCAGGTGTTTAAGACCAGCCTGACCAACATGGAAAAACCCTGTCTCTACTAAAAATACAAAAATTAGCTGGATGTGGTGTGCATGCCTGTAATCTCAGCTATTAGGGAGGGAGGCTGAGGCAAAAGAATAGCTTGAATCCAGGAGGCGGAGGTTGTGATGAGCTGTGATTGTGCCATTGCACTCCAGCCTGGGCAACAAGAGCGAAACTCTGTGTCAAATAAAAGAAAAAAAAGAAGGAATAGAGCTTTCCAAACAATCTGTCTCTGGTCTCCCCCATACCCTTTATTTTTTGATGAAACCTGATAGATAATTCTGTCCATTCTTAACCAGTTTGACCATGAGGTGAGATTCTTATAAACCTTTACAAATTTTTGTTAAAGAGCAGATCAGTGCCTTAAGAGAACCTTATTGTGCTTTTATACTAATGTTTAATTTACAGAAAAACCATCTAATACCCTTTTGAATTTAGTCAGTATGTTCACATACAGAATTTCTTTTGCAAGATTAATTTTTACAGACCTTCCACAACTTGTTTAAACCTTGAACTTTATCTTACACAACTTAAAACAATTCTTTAATTCTCTAAACTAGACAAAAATGTACATTCCCATGCCTTCTTATAATCCTTTGCTAAACACATTTTACTTTCCTTAAGCACCTCGATGTAAATCTGTTTTCAGTAGTCTCAATTACATGGTATAATGGTACACCTTAGCAATTTTAATTTTAATGTAGAGTCTGGTAAGTTATTTTAGTTATGTGCTAGGCACAGATTAAGGTCTGACACTTTCCAGTATAGTTAGGTGTGTAGTTAATTCCATGTGTCCGCAGACCTTACCAAACTGTAAAGCAAGCAAGGTGAACAATTTTCAAAAGCCAAAGAAGCAGGTTAGGTGCTGTGGCTCACACCTGTAATTCCAGCACTTTGAGAGGCCGAGGCAGGTGGATCACCTGAGGTCAAGACCAGCCTGGCTAACATGGTGAAAACCTGTCTCTATTTAAAAAAAAATACAAAAATTAGCTGGGCATGGTGGCATATGCCTGTAGTCCCAGCTACTCAGAAGGGTGATGCAGGAGTATCACTTGAACCTGGGAGGCAGAGGGAACAAAGATCATGACACTGCACTCCAGCCTGGGTAACAGAGCAAGACTGTTGAAAAAAAAGAGAGAGAAGAAAAAAAAGAGAGAGAAGAAAAAGCCAAAGAAGCAATTTATAACTTTAAAGCGTTTAACAAACCTAGTAACTGGCCTGCATAATTTGGACCACATATTTACATTTTGAAGACATTTGTATTTTACCAATAATCTCTAAAAATTTCTATTTTTCAAAGATTAAAATCATGTGAACTATGTTCTTCAAATATACCCCAGAATCTAAAGTGCAGTCAAATATATATATATTTTAAATCATGTAAACTAAAAGGCATTACAACTTTTATTTTTCCTTCAAAAAATATTTGATCTAAGTGCTTATTTTTTTCTAAGCCAATTAATTAGAGCTCTTTTTATACAAACATCACACACATTACACATATATAACTACACAGACAGAAGATCCAGTAGTTGTAAGATTTTTCATTGCCCAATCTTCTTTTTTCCTTTTTTTAATGGGTCTCAAAATTCTGTGACAAATTTTGGTCAAGTTGTTTCCATTAAAAACTACTGATTTTGGAACAGGAGATCCAAGATGGCTGAATAGGAACAGCTCTGGATTGCAGCTCCCAGCAAAAACACAGAGGGTGAGTGACCACCATATTTCCAAATGAATTTTTACTGCCCACAGACCAGGAGATTCCCAGGCAGAAAAGCACCATGAGTCTCCAGTGCAGCAGTTTCAGCTGGCGCAGTGGGTCTCCGCATAAAAACTCACACAAATCCGGGTGCCATTTCAACTGGTGACTGGAACGCCTAGGAGACAGAGTCACCTGTTCAACTGGAAAAAAGGGGACTGAAACAGGAAGCCAGGTGAGCTGGCTTTGCTGGTCCCACACCCACAAAGACCAGCAATCTGAAATGCTCTGGATTGAGAGTTTCATAGCAAGCACAGCTGGACCCAGGACAGTCCAGCTCCATGGGGGGAAGGGTGTCTGCCATTACTGAGGTAGTCCACCATTACCAAGGCAGTCCACCATTACAGTGACAGTCTGCCATTACCGAGGCAGTTCTAACTATACCCCTATAAAAAAAACTGCAAGAAAGTTCACACAGCAGCTGGGCAGAGCCCATGGCAGCTCAGCAACGCATCTGCTGGCAGACTGTGACCAGGCTACTTCCTTGCTGGGCAGGGCATCTCTGAAAAAAGGCAGCAGCATGGCAGGAACTTATAAATAAAGCCCTACCTTCCGGTGACAGAGCACCTGGGAAAAAAGTGGTTATGAGTCCTTCTGCAGCAGACTTAAATGTACCTGCCCAGCAGCTCTGAACAAAAGAATGGAGCTCACAGCTCAGCACTAGAGCTCCTATAAGGGACAGACTGTCTCCTCAAGCAGCTCCCTGATCCCTGTATATCCAAAGAGTCACCTCATAAAGGAAAGCTCAGACTGACATCTGGCAGATATCCTTCTCGGACAAAGATAGCAGAAGAAGAAACTGGCAACAACCCTTACTGTTCTGCAGCCACTGCAGGTGATCCCCAGGCAAGCAGGGTCTGGAGTGGACCTCCAGCAGTCCTACAGCAGAGGGACCTGACTGTTAGAAGGAAAACTAAGAAACAGAAAGAAATAACTTCACATCAACAAACTGGTCATCCACTCAGAGACCCCATCTAAAGTCACAAACTACAAATACCAAAGGTAGATAAATCCATAAAGATGAGGAGAAACCAGCACAAAAAGGATGAAAACACCCAAAACCAGAATGTCTCTCCTCCTCCAAGGGATTACAACTCCTCACCAGCAAGGGAGCAAGGCTGGATGGCGAATGAGTCTGATGAATTGATACAAACAGGATTCAGAAGGTGGATAATAACAAACTTCTCCAAGCTGAAAGAACATGTTCTAACTCAATGCAAAGAAACTAAGAACTTTGAAAAAATATTTGATGAAATACTAATGAGAATAAACAGCTTAGAGAGGAATATAAATGAATTGATGGAGCTGAAAACAACAACACAAGAACTTCACGAAGCATACACAAGTTTCAATGGCCGAATTGACCAAGCAGAAGAAAGGATATCAGAGACTGAAGATCAACTCAATGAAATAAAATGAGAAGGCAAGATTAGAGAAAAAAGAGTAAAAAGAAATGAACAAAGCCTCCAAGAAATATGGGATGATGTGAAAAAACCTAATCTACATTTGATAGGTGTACCTGAATGTGATGAAGAGAATGAATCCAAGCTGGAAAACACTCTTCAGGATATTATCCAGAACTTCCCCCACCTAGCAAGACAGGGCAATATTCAAGTCCAGGAAATACAGAGAACACCACAAAGATACTCCTCAAGAAGAGCAACCCCAAGGCACATAATCTTCAGATTCACCAGAGTTGAAATGAAGGAAAAAATTCTAAGGGCAGCCAGAGAGAATGGTTGGGTTACCCACAAGGTAAAGCCCATCAGACTCACAGCAGATCTCTCAGCAGAAACCCTATAAGCCAGAAGAAAGTGGGGGCCAATATTCAACATCCTTAAAGAAAAGAACTTTCAACCTAGAATTTCATAACCAGCCAAACTAAGCTTCATAAGTGAAGGAGAAATAAAATTCTTTATGAACAAGCAATGACTCAGAGATTTCATCACCACCAGGCCTGCTTTACAAGAGCTCCTGTAAGAAGCACTAAACATAGAAAGGAGCAACCAGTACCAGCCACTCCAAAAAATACCAAATTGTAAACAGCATCAATACAATGAAGAAACTGTATCAACTAATGGCAAAACAACCAGCTAGCATCAAAATGTAAGGATCACATTCACACATAATAATATTAACCTTAAATGTAACTGGGCTAATTGCCCCAATCAAAAGAAAGACTGGCAAATTTGGATAAAAAGTCAAAACCCATAGGTGTGTTGTATCCAGGAAACCCATCTCACATGCAAGGATACACATAGGCTCAAAATAAAGGGATGGAGGAAGATTTACCAAGAAAATGGAGAGCAAAAAAAAAAAAAAAAAAAAAAAAAAAAAAAAAAAGTAGGAGTTGCAATCCTAGTCTCTGATAAAATAGACTTTAAACCAAAAAAGATCAAAATCAAAAGAGACAAAGAAGGGCATTACATAATGGTAAAAGGATCAATGCAACAAGAAGAGCTAATGATCATAAATATATACGCACCCAATACAGGAGCACCCAGATACATAAAGCAAGTTCTTAAAGACCTACAAGAAGACTTAGATTCTCACACAGTAATAGTGGGAGACTTTAACACTCTGCTATCAATGTTAGACAGATCAAAAAGACAACAAATTAACAAGGATATCCAGGACTTGAAATCAGACCTGGACCAAGCAAACCTAATAGACATTTACGAACTCTCCACTCCAAATCCACAGAATACACATTCTTCTCAGCACCACATCACACCTACTCTAAAACTGACCACATAACTGGAAGTAAATCACTCCTCAGCAAGTGCAAAAGAATGGAAATCATAAGAAACTGTCTCAGAACATAGTGCAATCAATTTAGAACTCCAAATTCAGAAATTAACTCAGAACCACACAACTTCATGGAAACTGAACAACTAGTTCATGAATGTTCACTGGATAAACAATGCAATGAAGGAAGAAATAAAGATGTTCTTCGAAACTTATGAGAATGAAGACACGACATACCAGAATCTCTGGGACACATTTAAAGCAGTGTCTAGAAGAAAATTTATAGCAATAAATGCCCACATGCCCAAAGGAAAGCTCTAAAATCAACACCCTATCTTCAAAATTGAAAATGCTACAGGAGGAAGATAAAAAAAACTCTAGCAGAAGGCAAGAAATAACTAAGATCAGAGCAAAACTGAAGGAGATAGAGACACAAAAAACCCTTCAAAAAATCAATACATCCAGGAGCTGGTTTTTGAAAAGATCAACAAAATAGACCACTAGCCAGATTAATAAAAAAAGAAAAGAGAGAATAATCAAATAGATGCAATAAAAAATGATAAAGGGGATATCACCACAGATTCCACAGAAATAGAAACCACCATCAGAGATTACTACAAACAACTCTATGCACATAAACCAGTAAGCCTGAAAGAAATGGATAAATTCCTGGACACTTGCACCCTCCCAAGCCAAAATCAGGAAGAAGTGAAAACCCTGAATAGACCTATAACAAGGGCTGAAGTTGAGGCAGCAATTAATAGCCTACCAACCAAAAAAAGCCCAGGTCCAGATGGGTTCCCAGCTGAATTCTACCAGACATACAAAGAGGAGCTGGTACCATTCCTTCTGAAACTATTCCAAACAATCACAAAAGAGGAAGTCCTTCCCAAATCATTTTGTGAGACTAACATCATCCTGATACCAAAACCTGGCAGAGACTCAACTAAAAAAGAAAACTTTGGGCCAATATCCATGATGAACATAGATGCAAAAATCTTCAATAAAATACTGGCAAACTGATTGCAACAGCACATTAAAAAGTTTATCGCCGGGCGCGGTGGCTCAAGCCTGTAATCCCAGCACTTTGGGAGGCCGAGGCGGGTGGATCAGGAGGTCAAGAGATCGAGACCATCCTGGTCAACATGGTGAAACCCTGTCTCTACTTAGCTGGACATGGTGGCGCGTGCCTGTAATCCCAGCTACTCAGGAGGCTGAGGCAGGAGAATTGCCTGAACCCAGGAGGCGGAGGTTGCGGTGAGCCGAGATCGTGCCATTGCACTCCAGCCTGGGTAACAAGAGCGAAACTCCGTCTCAAAAAAAAAAAAAAAAAAAAAAAGTTTATCCATCACGATCAAGTAGGCTTCATCCCAGGGGTGCTAGGCTGGTTCAACATACACAAGTCTATAAGCATAATTCACCACATAAACAGAACCAAAGACAAAAACCACATCATTATCTCAATTGATGCAGCGAAGGCCTTTGACAAAATTCAACAGCCCTTTATGCTAAAAACTCTCAATAAACTAGGTATTAATGGAACATATCTCAAAATAATAAAAGTTATTTATGACAAACCCACAGCCAATATCATACTGAATGGGCAAAAACTGGAAGCATTCCCTTTGAAATCTGGCACTAGACAAGGATGCCCTCTCTCACCACTCCTATTCAATATAGTACTGGAAGTTCTAGCCAGAGCAATCAGGCAAGAAAAAGAACTAAAGGATATTCAGTTAGGAAAGGAAGAAGTCAAATTGCCCCTATTTGCAGACAACATGATTATATATTAACAAGATCCCATCGTCTCAGCCCAAAATCTCCTTAAGCTGATAAGCAACTTTAGCAGAGTCTCAGGATACAAAATCAATGTGCAAAAATCACAAGCATTCCTTTACAGCAATAACAGACTTAAAGAGAGCTAAATCAAGAGTGAATTGCCATTCACAATTGCTACAAAGAGAACAAAATACCTAGGAATACAACTAACAAAGGATGTAAAGGACCTCTTCAAGGAGAACTACAAACCACTACCGCTCAAGGAAATAAGAGAGGACACAAACAGATGGAGAAGCATTCCATGCTCATGGTTAGGAAGAATCAATATTGTGAAAATGGCCATACTGCCCAAAGTAATTTATAGATTCAACACTATCCCCATCAAGCTACCAATGACCTTCTTCACAGAACTGAAAAAAACCACCTTAAACTTCATATGGAACCAAAAGAGAGCCCGCATAGCCAAGGCAATTCTAAGCAAAAAGAACAAAGCTGGAGGCATCACCCTACCTGACTTCAAACTATACTACAAGGTATACAGTAATCAAAACAGCATGGTACTGCTACCAAAACAGAGATATAGACCAAAGGAACAGAACAGAGGCTTCAGAGGCAACACCACACATCTACAACCATCTGATCTTTGACAAACCTCACAAAAGCAAGGAATGGGAAAGGACTCCTTGTTTAATAAATGGTGTTGGGAAAACTGGCTAGCAATGGGCAGAGAGGAGAAACTGCACCCCTTCCTGACACCTTACACTACAATTAACTCCAGATGGATAAAAGACTTAAACATAAGACCTAACACCATAAAAACCCTAGAAGAAAACCTAGGCAAAACCAATCAGGACATAGGCATAGGCAAGGACTTCATGGCTAAAACAGCGAAAGCATTGACAACAAAAGCCAAAATAGACAAATGGGATCTAATTAAATGCCAGAACTTCTGCACAGCAAAAGAAACACTCATTACAGTGAACTGGCAATCAATAGAATGGGAAAAATTTTTGGCAATCTACCCATCTGACAAAGGACTTATATCCAGAATCTACAAAGAACTTAAAGAGATTTACAGGAAAAAATCAAACAAACCCATTCAAAAGTGGGCGAAGGATATGAACAGACACTTTTCAAAAGAAGACAAATATGAGGCCAACAAACATATGAAAAAAATGCTCATCATCACTGGTCATTAGAGAAATGCAAATCAAAACTATTTGTGATACCATCTCACACCAGTTAGAATGGTGATCATTAAAAAATCTGGAGACAACAATGCTAGAGAGGATGTGGTGAAATAGGAATGCTTTTACACTGTTGGTGGGAGTGTAAATTAGTTCAACCATTGTGGAAAACAGTGTGGTGATTCCTCAAAGACCTAGAAATAGAAATTCTATTTGACCCAGCAATCCCATTACTGGGTATATATCCAAAGGATTATAAATCATTCTATCATAAGGACGCATGCACACGAATGTTCATTGTGGCACTGTTTACAATAGCAAAGACTTGGGACCAACCCAAATGCCCATAGATGATAGACTGGACAGGGAAAATGTGGCACATATACACCGTGGAATATTATGCAACCATAAAAAATGATGAATTTGTGTCCTTTTTAGGGACATGGATGAACCTGGAAACCAACATTCTCAGCAAACTGACACAAGAACAGAAAATTAAACACCACATGTTCTCACTCATAGGTGGGTGTTGAACAATAACACATGGACATGGGATTGGAGAGCATCATACACTGAGGTCTGTGGGGGGGACTAAGGGAGGGACAATGTCAGGTAGGGAGTTGGGGAGGGATAACATGGGGAGAAATGCCAGATATAGGTGATGGGGATGAAGGCAGAAAACCAGATAGCCATGTATGCACCTATGCAACAATCCTGCATGTTCTTCACATATACCCCAGAACCTAAAGTGCAATGAAATATACATATTTTTAAAAAGTACTGATTTTAAAAACTAATGACTTAAAACTGCCACACGTGAAAAAGGAAAGCCATTGTGGTCCACAAAACATTCTGAAGGTTTTACAATGCATTGTTATCATTAACCAATCTTTTACTATTAAACTTAAATTGGCCAATCTCCTAATTAGATTACTAGACTCAGGATGGAGCCCTTCAAGAACAGGGCTAGGAAAGCATGCACTTTCTTTTCTTTTTTTTTTTTTTTTTGAGACGGAGTTTCGCTCTTGTTACCCAGGCTGGAGTGCAATGGCGCGATCTCGGCTCACCGCAACCTCCGCCTCCTGGGCTCAGGCAATTCTCCTGCCTCAGCCTCCTGAGTAGCTGGGATTACAGGCACGCGCCACCACGCCCAGCTAGTTTTTTGTATTTTTAGTAGAGACAGGGTTTCACCATGTTGACCAGGATGGTCTCAATCTCTCAACCTCGTGATCCACCCGCCTCAGCCTCCGAAAGTGCTGGGATTACAGGCTTGAGCCACCGCGCCCGGCAGCATGCACTTTCTAGGTCCTAATAAAAAGTTATAGGTGGGAGACAAGAGCAGATTGTTTCCATGAGGAAAACAGAGGTGTTTTTTTTTTCCTAAAATGGGGTCAGTAGTACCTCTTCTATTTTTTCCAGAGAGTCCCAGGCCATCAGAAGTTATCTGAGGGCCTCTCATGCATGCATTAAGAGTGGCAAGACAAAATGTAAAAAAGTAATTCAATAGACTGAAAAAAAAAATTCTTTTTCCGGTGAAACAAGATCCAAGAAGAGAAAAACATAAAGGTCTTTTAAACATACCTATAGCTTGGATATCCACTTTTAATTAAGCTGACTTTTGACCATACTCTTCTTACTTTTAAAATAATTTTTTTTTTTTTTTTGAGACAGTCTTGTGCTGTTGCCCAGGTTGGAGTGCAGTGGCACAATGTCAACTCACTGCGACTTCTTCCTCCCAGGTTCAAGTGATTCTCCTCCCTCAGCATTGTGAGTAGCTGGGATTACAGGCGCATGCCACCACACCCAGCTAATTTTTGTATTTTTAGTAGAGATGGGGTTTCACCATGTTCATCAGGCTGGTCTCAAACTCCTGACCTTGTGATCCGAGGCTATCCTTTTAAATCCCTTGTTGCCCAACTTTAGCCACATCAAGTGGCCAGTATTTCTGGCTTTTGAACTTTACCAAAAGTAACCTCACAGGTGAAACCAAAGCCTTAAGTAAGGTTGTGACTTAATTGTGAGTGTACAAGTTATTTTCAAAGAGGTGGTAAAGCAGTTTTTACAAAATCTAGAATCTTTAAAGATAGCTCATTGGGAGGCCGAGGCAGGTGGATCACGAGGTCGAGAGATCGAGACCATCCTGGTCAACATGGTGAAACCCCGTCTCTACTTAAAAAAAAAAAAAAAATACAAGAAATTAGCTGGACATGGTGGCGCGTGCCTGTAATCCCAGCTACTCAGGAGGCTGAGGCAGGAGAATTGCCTGAGCCCAGGAGGCAGAGGTTGCAGTGAGCCGAGATTGGGCCATTGCACTCCAGCCTGGGTAACAAGAGCGAAACTCTGTCTCAAAAAAAAAAAAAAAAAAAAAAAAGATAACTCAGAGAAAGGAATATTTAAGAAAGGAAGCTAGAAGTTGTCATGGAGGGGAAGAGAATCAGCAAATAATAAAAGTCACACAGATATTAGCCAGAAAGTACTCATTCCCTAAGCCAGGATTGAACCTGGGCTGCCATTGTAAAATGGCAGAGACCAAAGGAAAGTACTGCTATGTGGTTACAAGGTCAAGTTCCCAAGGACATAAAACAAGATGGAGGCCTCTTTCAGTTTTTTTTCCCTCAGAGACCTGTAGCAAAGTTTGTAACTGACCAGTTTGCAGGGCTGGCTTGAACAGTGGGCTTATGGTCCTAGGCCCGTGTTCTATTCTGACTTCCCCCTTATGACAAAACTATCCAGAAAGACACACAAAGCACACCAGATTGGCTACAGTTTAAGATTAGCCCCACAAATCCCTTTTTCCACTAATCAAAACTTGACAGAAGAGTAAACAGTGATTTTTGTCATTCCTTTTACTGGTTTGCACAGGGAGAAAGAGGCCAGAAGTCTGACTGGTAAGAACTTTTGCCCTTCTGCTGGCATGTCAGGCTTCTGGGTTCCCTTCTCAATCCAATTTTAACCCAAGCAGTTTAAGGTTTGGGGAAATTAAACTTTTCTCAATTTAGGGGATGCATCCAAGGGTAGTGTCCTGTGGTACAGGGACACAACTAACCATCCATGAAGAGAAACAGAGGAGGAAAAAGAAGGCATTTATTTCAAAAGAGTCCCAGTGATTCAGGATGCATTCAAAAGAAGTACAGGCTGAAGATGGCGGGTTGCCCATCTGGAAAGAGGGGAAAAAGGTGTCCTTTAGTTCCTTTCTCTTCCCAGCATATATCTAGGGTACACGAGGGAAAGAAAAGGTGTTCCCTTTCTTCCATCCTCATATCTCTCAGTCCCAGCAACCTTGGCAGGCGCTGCCCATGAGTGCCAGCACAGCTTTTATCTGTGTGGAACAGGGAGGCCTAGAGGAGTTATCCATACTCACCTACATGCTGCCTATCCTCCTTGCTGTTGGTAACCTTTGAGTTTCCTAGACTTCATTTATGCCATAGATACAAGCATGGCCTCATTCCATGAAGGAGGGGTTTAAACTGCAAGAATTAGTCCTACTCATCTGTGCTATGTTCCTTGACTTTTGTTGCCATCTGCTTCTGGATCCCCCAGATCCAGTTTTTCTTTCTAGGGCTTCAACCCAAGGCTTGAAATTTAGTTTGGGACAAAAAGTTGCCTCAGGAGGGTGAATGGAATCATTAAGTTAGGAAGTCCCATGAATTGGGGTCCTGGCCTAGTAAGATACTTCCAAAAGACAAAAAAAAAAAAAAAAAGGCAACAAAAAACAAACAAAAAAAACCCCTTGCATAGAAAGTTCCCTGTATTCTCAGGGCTGTATTTAACTCCTGATATTATGGAGAAGAGACAAAAAACAGCTTGAGTACAAGAAGGGGAAAGCACCTGGGTGAAAAAGCCTCTTGCTCTATGCAAATGGATTCCTTCAACAAGGAAATAAACAAAAGACACTTCTAACTGCTGCATCCTCCTTTTCTCTAAGAACAGATGGAAACTGCATTGTTCTGAAATGCATATCTGATCGCTGGGCCAAATGCTCATTCTACCCAGTAATATCTCTGTAATTTGCAACAACATTCTTAACATTGTAAAAGAAGAGATAGGTGCTATGACAGGCCCCCCCCACCCCACTCCCCACTAAAAGAAGGAAAATGCCATAGAAAAAAACTGGATTGGAACAAGGCTGACACTCCCAACCCTTGAGAGCCATGGGGTGACGGGTGGGTGTCAGGGTCCTCTCCAGCATACTGTCCTCTGTAGTTGCACTATTCGCTATTAGTTGGCTCACCAGAGGTTTGGTGCTTCATCTGATCTGCCTTCAGCAAAAGTCTGAGGACAAGAAGCCTTGGAAATGGAAGTCCACATTTACTCACCCTTCAGGGATCCTGGGTAAGCCCTGAGACTGGGATTACAGCTGTGAGCCATCACACCTGCCTTTCAATATTTCCTTCTAGAAGTTTTATAGTTTTCAGTTTTACATTTACATTTAAGTTCTATGATCCATCTTGAGGTAATGTTTTATATGGTGTAAGGTAGGGATCAAATTTCATTGCTTCATGTATTTTTAAAGCTCTGTTATTAGGTATATATACATTTATAAATGTTATTGTTTCCCAACGCCTTGACACTTTTACCATTATGAAGTATTTCTCCTCATTTCTAATAATACTTTTTGTCTCAAAAGCTGTCTTGTCTAATATTAGTATAGCCACGTTAGACTTTTAGGGCTACTAACTTGTGATATCTTTTCTATCTTTTTATTTTTAACTTATTTAACTTTGAATTTAAAGTGTATCTCTAAACAGGATATAATTAGTTCTTATGTCTTTATCCAGTCAGACAATCTTTGCCATTTGATTAGAGTCTTTAGTCTATTTAGTCTATTTTTATTTAATGTAAAAATTGATATGGTCATATCAATTTAGGTCTTTTTAAATTTAATGACCTTTAAGTCAATTTTTATTTAATGTAATAATTGATTCTTGGAGTATATTTGAATTCAGTTGCTGACCAAAAAAAAGGAAAAAAAATGATATGGCCTTATCATTTATGTCTGCCATTTTGCTGTTTGTTTTCTATTTGTCTCATCTACCTTTTGTTCTTCTGTTCCTTCTTTTCTGCCTGCCTTTGCATTAATCAAATAATTTTTAGTAATCAATTTTAATTCTTTGATTGTCTTGTAGCTATATCTCTGTGCATAATTTTTAGTGCTTTCTTTGAGTATTACAATATGCATTTTTAAGCCATTCCAATCTATTTTAAGTTAATACAGAATTCAGGTAAAATATAGGAGCCCTGTAATAGTATATACCCATTTACATCCATCTTTAATGCTGTCATATATTTGTTTATTATAACATCTATATATAGTGTTATAGTTTTTCTTTAAACAGTAGTTATCCTTATAAAGAAATTATAAGGAAAAGTGTGTATCTGTGTTAATCTTTCCTTTGGACCCAAGTTGCCAACTGGTGTCATTTCTCTTCAGCCTAAAGAACTTTCTTTAAAATTTTTCTAGTGTAAATTTTCCAGTGAGAAATTCTCTCCATTTAAAAAATCTTTATTTTGCCTTCATTTTTGAAGGCTAGTTTAGCTGGATATAGAATTCTTGGTTGATATTTTCCCCCCACTTTCAGCATTGTCAATGTGAAAGTTCCAATGTCTTCTGTCCCTCGTTATTTACAAGAGTCTACCTGTTAATGGTATCATCGTTCTCTCTAGATATATTATTTTTGTCCGCTTTCAGAATTTTCCTTTTGGCATTCAGCAATTTGATTATGATGAGCTTAGGAGTCATTTTCTTAGTGTTTATCCTGCTGGGGGGTGGTCTTTGAACTTCTTGGATCTATAAGTTAAAGTTTTTCACACAATTTCCAGTTTTTATTTTGGGCCATTATTTCTTTTTGTTTGTTTGCTTTTTACAATGTCTTACCCTGTCATCTAGGCTGTAGTACAGTGGTGTAATCATAGCTCACTAAAGCCTCAACCTCCCAAGCTCAAGTGATCCTCCCCTCAGCTTCCTGAGTAGTTGGGATCACAGGTACATGCTATCACACCTAGCTTATTTTTTTTCCTTTGTAAAGATTAAGTCTCATTATTTTGCTTAGTCCAGTCTTGAATTTCTGGGCTCAAATGATCCTCCTGCCTTGGCTTCTCAAAGTGCTGGGATTATAAGCATGAGCCACTGTGCCCAGCCCCATTATTTATTCAAAATGATCCACATTTCTTTTTAGAGTTCCATAGGTTTCTTAAGATTTAGTTAATTTTGTTTAATACTATTCTCTCACAGTGAGACAGGATTTGCAATGTGAGCTCAGGCCAGCTATCTTTAGATTGAATAATTTCTTTAGATTGAGTAATCTCTATCTCTAATACTTCATCCTTCAAAAGTATGACTGAAAAATGCATTCAGTAGTTATCTGTAATAGGGTTTGCATGACCACTTTATTCCAGTGCCATAAAAAGAAGTTGATTAGCAAATATTTTTAAAGCCACTCTTAAGTGAAATATAACTACCAGTAAAATGTAACTTTAGGATGGCAATAAAATGGTCAAGGCAAGAGTACAATCTATTCACTCCTGAATTTTTGTATAGTTTCCAGACAGCTTCATGCCCCAGGAATTACTGGAACTTTAGTAAATAATATTTTGTCTTAATATCAGTTTTGGATACTGTTATTTTATACAATTTATAGCTATTATACCAATATTGAGTTATAACAGAGTAAAGATATCAATATATTTCAAAAGTATGACTGAAAAATGCATTCAGTAGGTTCACTTAGCAGATTGGAGATGAAAGATAAGAAAGATCTGGGAACTTTGAAGACAGAAATTACTCAATCTTTAGATACCTAGTTTTCATCTCTAGAATTTTCTCTTTTTTTATAGTTTACATTTTGTTGTTGAGATTCCCTATCTCTTCACTCAGTAAGATCACTTCTCATCTTTTTTATTGTTATTATTATTATTATTATTATTATTATTATTTTGAGACAGTCTCCTTCTGTCACCAGGTTGAAGTGCAGTGGTACGATCTCGGCTCACTGCAACCTCTGCCTCCCAGGTTTAAGCAATTCTGCCTCAGCCTCCCGAGTAGCTGGGACTACAGGTGCAAGCCACCATGCCCAGCTAATTTTTGTATTTTTAGTAGAGATGAAGTTTCACCATGTTGGCCAGGATGGTCTCAATCTTCTGACCTCGTGATCGGCCTGCCTTGGCCTCCCGAAGTGCTGGGATTACAGGTGTGAACCACTGCGCCCGGCCTTTAATTCTTTGAAAAATATTATTTTCTAATTCGTCTAACATATTTATAATAGAAACTTTGAAATCTTTGTTTGCTAAATTGAACAGCTGAGCCCATTCAGAATCTATTTTTATTGATTGGCTATATTTTTGCATGCCTCAGAATTTTTGGTTGAAACTTGAACGTGTAGATAATATTTTGAAATAACTCTGATTCCATTTTGTTAATCCAAGGATTATTTTTTGTTCCTAGCAGATAACTTGCTGGACCTCACGTTGCAAATCCTGTCTCACTATGGCATGCAGCAGCTGATATCTCTGCTTTGTTCTTACAACTTTCAGATGCTGCTTTTCTTGATTCTGGCTTCTGTACAGTCTACCGAGCACCTGCACATTTCATTGGCCCTCAAGAAAGCCCACAACTTTGTAATTCTTTTTACAACTATAGCTTTTCAAACTCTCTCCCAATTTCAATCAGGTTTTAAGATATTTTCTAATATGTTTAAATAGTTTTGTTTAGCCCAGACTTAATAATAGTAGGGTTAGCATGACCAGTTTATTCCAATGCCATTAACAGAAGTTGATTACCAAATATTTTTAAAGCCACTCCTAAGTGCAATATAACTGCCAAATAACTTTTAGGATGGTAGTAAAATGGTCGAGGCAGGAGTACAGTCTACCCATTCCTGAATTTTTGTATAGCTGCCAGACAGCTTCATGCTCCAGGAGTTACGGGGACATTGCTAAATAATATTAACACTTTGCATTTTAGTCTCAGTTTTGCATTCTATTATTTTATTATAATTTAAGGCTATTAGATCGATATTGGTTATTACAGAGTATAGATAATCTTGAAAGAGGCCAAGATGGAGTGGAAACACAGGTTGGGTCTACCAAAGGGCAGAAAACTATTTATTAACCTTTAACTACAGTAAATCTTCCCTTTGGGTGATTTTATTTGTAAATACTTTGCCCTTGCAACCATTTATATCTGGATAATTACAACACCTTTGCTTTATTTAGCATGCAGGACCATCTTCTTAAATATTAAACCTAACCGCTTTGAGTGATTTGTATCCTGCTTTTGTCATACACTTAGAGCTTTGGGGTTTTTTTGTTTGTTTGTTTGTTTGTTTGTTTTCTCAGAGTGGTGTTAGGAAACAAATAGAGTCTGGATGGGGAAATTGAAAAGCTTCCTGGTATTTTTCTGTAAAAAGATTTCTTAACTTAGATTCCTGGATGTGTCTATGATGTCAAACTTACACACATATTCAAATGAGAATATACAAGCACATTCTAAAGCCTTTCTTATACATTTTTGGCATCTATGTCTCCTAAGACACAGGACATTCTATCTGGTATTCTGATTGGACCACTTTTGTATATGCTACTAGATTGAAAATTATTGGAAGGTAGAGACATCTCTTACTTGCTTTTATATTTCCAACATCCTGGGATAGAGCCTAGAACGTTGAAGAACACTAAAATTTTAATAGCGTAACTGAAAAGCAGGTTGGTTCCTCATTGCATGTAGAGTCCAATTAACAAGAGCAAGTTCTGATACAAAGAAGTGTATTTATTTCAAAGCTAGCTTAGGGAGAGAGGTACAAAGTATCCTGCCTTTAAATGTGCCACTTCACCTTTGGAGCAAAAAGTGGGCATTTTTATAAGGTAGGAGAGGAAAGGAGCAAGGTCAAGGGTCCCTCTGCTACTGGGCAGTTACCTGAGTTGGCTCCTTCTTGGGCAGAGGTAAGTCATAAAAGTGGCCAAGTGGGCATGAGTTCTGAGACAGCCCTGTGGAGGTGAGAGTTCCACGGGGGCATGCTCTGGTCTCCAAATCAACTGTCAACTTTCAAGGAGAGATCCTGGTGGTGGGGGGCAGGGGATAATATATGTTATGAAGTCCTATGTGGGTGTTTTGTAGAAGGAATAGAGGGACTAGGGCTTGATTGCATTTTTATTTATTTATTTTTAGAGACAAGGTCTTGCTCTGTTGCCCAGGCTGGAGTGCAGCAGCACTATCATATCTTACTGCAGCCTCAAACTCCTGGGCTCCAGAGAGCCTCCTGCCTCAGCCTTCCAAGTAGTTAGGACTACTGTTGTGTGCTACCATGCCCAGCTAGTTTTTAAAGTTGTTTTTGTTTGTTTGTTTGTTTTTAGAGACAGGGTCTTGCTTTGTTGCCCAGGCTGGGCTTAAACTCCTGGCTTCAAGTATTCCTTCTACCTCATCCTCCCAAAGTGCTGGGATTACACACATGAGCCACTGTTCCTGGTCTAGTTTGCTTTTTTTTTTTTGAGGCGGAGTTTCGCTCTTGTTACCCAGGCTGGAGTGCAACGGCGCGATCTTGGCTCACCGCAACCTCCACCTCCTGGATTCAGGCAATTCTCCTGCCTCAGCCTCCTGAGTAGCTGGGATTACAGGCACATGCCACCATGCCCAGCTAATTTTTAGTATTTTTAGTAGAGATGGGGTTTCACCATGTTGACCAGGATGGTCTCGATCTCTTGACCTCGTGATCCACCCGCCTCGGCCTCCCAAAGTGCTGGGATTACAGGCTTGAGCCACCGCGCCCGGCCCCTAGTTTGCATTTTTAAGATAAAATTTTTGCCATGCTGGATATATTAGAGTAACTATTATGTACTTCAGTTTCTCAATTGTTAAATGAACTTATTAGAAATACTACCTTATAGAATTTTGAGGATTAAATGAAATAATCTTCTGAGCACAACAAATATATCATCAGCACAACAGCTAGCTCTGTTGAGTCTTTATTATTATAACAGTAGTAATAGACTTGGAAGGCGTGAAAGAGAACAAGAGTCCATTTTATTTTTGCGGCATATGTACAATAGCTCATTAAGATCCTGGATTATTTAGATGCCATGTTAAAACTTGACAAAAACTAGAAATGTTGTGAGTGTGCAATAGCAGATAATAACTAATTCATTTATTAATTCTTGAATTTGATATTCAGAAAACAGACTTAACTTCATCTATTGCCAGTTATTGTCACAGAATCTATTGGAATTTCCGTTAGGGCACTACAGTATAGTAGTGTGACTTTCAAAAGTGAGATATTTTATGTGGCTTTTTAAAGTAGATTTCCAAAGGCTCTAAAACACATGACAAGGATATTATGAGTCAGGAATAGCGTTTTGTGAGGACTCTTGAGAAAACGTTGCTGTGTCCCCTCCACCATGGTATAAGTGGAGGTTACTCTCACTTGTTCTCCTACTTGGGATCTCTCTTTGTTCTCTCACTTGGTATCAAGTGAGAGGGGCTTGAGAGGGACCACTTAAGAGATTTAAAATTCTCCCCAGTTGCAGGTAACAGAGGAGGACCAGGGTCTGACTCTTCAAGACATCCAACAAGGATGGGCTGGCTTACTGTTTCCACAGAAAGAACTATACTAAAGGTGGCTGTGTTGAATTTGCCTATACTGCAGCCTTTGTCAGGGCAAAGGAAGTATATTTCCTGCAGGTTAGAGGTGGGCCTAGTGGAGGACAGGGGTAACTGGAGTTTGACTCCTGTTCCAATAGATGCCTAAAAGAGCAGTGAGGTTTCAACAGTGAGTCTTTTGAATTACAGCCAAAAAGCCAGGAGAAGAACGAATTATCTAAGTCAGCGGAGCAATGGCCAGAAGGAATTCTGAGGTGAGATCTGAATAACCCATGAAAGTGCATCTGAGAAAAAAGAGTTAGCTTCAAACATCAGCAGACAGGTCTTTTGGCAGGAAGGCCCAGGTTGGTATCTTTTTGCCTTTCTTCCCCAGCCTCCCTGTCTCCCATGCCTATCTTGGAAAGATCTGACAGCTAGGGTTGGGAAAAGTCCTGGAAGAGAAGAGAAGAGAAGCATCTGATTTCATTCCCTTCCCAGCTTCCCTGGGGCTGGGGAAAAGATTTGATTAACTTGTAAAGATTGGTTTGTTATCTAAAATGACCATAGGCCTTTCTGTATTTTTACATTGGCCGAAAGAATCAAATGAGCCTGCTGAAGTGGTCATCTAGTGACAAAGGAAATTTTTTCCCCACTGAATAAATTTTAAGAAGACAGTCAAGACAAGAAGCTGTACTTGATTATATCCTGTTAGTGGTTATTCAATAGACATATAAGTCTGTAATTTTTAATATTTGGTATAGCAGTAGATTGAAATCCACAGTAATTTACAAAAATCTGTGCAGTGGTTTTCTTTCCTTTTCTTTCTTTCTTTCTTTTTCTTTTTTTTTTTTTTGGAGATGGAATCTCATTCTGTTCCCGAGGTTGGAGTACAGTAGAGCAACCTTGGCTCACTGCGGCTGCCACCTCCCAGGTTCAAGCAATTCTTGTGCCTCAGCCTCCTGAGTACCTGGGATTACAGGCATGAGCCACCACGACCAGATAATTTTTGTATTTTTAGTAGAGATGTGGTTTCTCCATGTTGGCTAGGCTGGTCTTGATCCTGACCTCAGGTGATCTGCCTGCCTCGCCTCCTAAAGTGCTAGGATTGCAGGTGTGAGCCACCAGGCCTGGCCAAGGTATTTTTTCTTGAAAATACCTTCACTCATGTAAGCAATATATGCAACATAAGAATATGCTTTTGGTTTCTTGATGTGGCTAGTATTTAGTGTTGGCCCCTTAATTATAAAAGTGCCTTTATCTAAAAGTAGATGTTAGTTGTCAGGCAATGTTCACTGTAAAAAATAAATAAATACAAAATAAAAGTAGATGTTAGGATGTTTTATTCTAGCCTGCCTAGTATTTGTATTAGATTGTTTCTTAAATATAATAGGTGTCTAAATTTTTTGAATGGGATTAAATTATTAGAAATTAGTAAAATTTTTATATAAGGTAGTAGACTAAAAAATTCTTACTAGGCTGGGTGTGCTGGCTCACTACTATAATGCCAGCAATTTGGGAGGCCAAGGTCAGCCAATCCCTTTAGCCCAGGAGTTTGAGGCCAGCCTGGGCAACATGGCAAAATCTTGTCTCTACAGAAAATACAAAAATTAGCTAGTGTGATGGCACATGCCTGTAGTCCCAGCTACTCAGGAGCCTTAGGTGGGAAGATGAGTTGAGCCCAGAAGGCAGAGGTTGCGGTGAGCCAAGATTGCATCAGAGCACTACAGCCTGGGTGACACAGTGAGATCCTGTCTCATTAAAAAAAAGAAAATTTAACTTGTCTCAAGCAGTCCCATATTGTAAAGTTCTTCATGTCTTGGTTGGATTATACTAATTTATTTGGCCAATCAGCTGCTTCCTACTGTGTACTTCTGAATCCCTATCACCACCATCTGCGTCAAGATGACAGTGTTTACACAGTCTCTTCATTGTAATTTAAGATTATAGTCTGCTTTCTGGTGAGGGAAGAAATGAAATAGAAATATGGCTGACTGACTGGGCCATGGCTCATGCCTGCAATCCCAGCACTTTGGAGGCTAAGGTGGGAGGACTGCTGGAAGCCAGGAGTAGCCAGGACCAGCTTGAGTAACAAACGGAGACCCTGTCTCTACAAAAGAAACACAAAAAAAGAAATATAACTGACTAAAATACATATAATTTTTATAATAATTTAAAATATAAGAAAGCAAAAAATTATTGGGCTCAAGGCAGGCAATCACTTAACCCCAAGAGTTCAAGACCATCCTGGGCAACATGGTGAAACCTTGTTTCTACAAAAAACACAAAAATTAGCCAGGCATGGTGGTGCATACCTGTGGTTCCAGCTGTTTAGAAGATTGTGGTGGGAAGATTGCTTGAGCCTAGGCTGCTGAGATAGCAGTGAGCTGAGATTGCACCACTGCACTCCAGCCTGGGCAATGGAGCAAGACCCTTTCTAAAAAAAAAAAATGCAAAAAATTATTAGTATGGTAAAGCTTCATTTGGACTTAATGAAATTCTTTACTAAGAAATGATCATTTGCATAGGGCTTAACTTGCTTTACTAAGAAAATAGAGTAGTATGTAAGGAGACTTCCAGAGCTGCATGTGCTTATGTACCAGATGCTGAGGTTTATATACATTTTCTCTAATCCTAACAATTCTGGAAAGGTATGTGTTTGATCCATTTTCAAGATAAGAAAACTCATTCAGAGGGGAAGTAACTTGACCAAAGATATGTTGTAGTCAGAGCTGGGACCATGACTCATGTCTGTTTTTTCCACAGCCCATTTTCACTTAGGTTCCATTAGTTTATTACGCTTTTTTAGAAGAATTTACAGACTTGATATCCTCAATGAAGTCAGATCACTCATTTCTTTGGCATAAAATTATGATTATTTGTATTTAATATTTCATTCGTTCTTGTTGGTTTTCATATGGAATATTACTTCTGAGTCTTAATTTTTTATTGTGAAATATACGTTCAGAAAAGAAGATTTAACATGTGTGGTTTTATAAACATTTATAAAATAAATACACAGTGTCTATTATCCAGGTCAGCAAATGTTCTACTGGTATATGAGTCAATTTCCACGGCAAAAAACTAAGCTTAGGCACGATGCACATGATCACTCCTTTTTTTTTTTTTTTTTTTTTTCTTCTGAGACAGAGTCTTGCCCTGTCACCCAGGCTGGAGTGCAATGGCATGATCTCGGCTCACTGCAACCTTCACCTCCTGGGTTCAAGTGATTCTCCTACTTCAGCCTCCCACGTAGCTGGGATTATAGGTGTGTGCTACTATGCCAGCTAATTTTTTTGTATTACTAGTAGAGATGGGGTTTCACCATGTTGGCCAGGCTGGTCTCGAACGCCTGACCTCATGATCCCCCCACCTCAGCCTCCCTAAGTGCTGGGATTACAGGTGTGAGCCACTGTGCCTGGCTGCACATGATCACTTCTTAACTGGTGGGTCCAAATGGTTATCATTTCCGTTATCCTGATTTCAAATGTCATTATTTCTTTGCAGTTTGACCACCTATATATACACTCCTAAATATATCTCTTTGTTTTTTCAATGAATTTTTTCCCATAGATTAGAAGTTGCTTGAAACCACAGATAGATATTGACATAGAGATTAACAGTGCTAAAGTTACAGGGGAATGTTTAATTTATTTGAAAGTACAAACCTTTCAAGACTTTGATTAAACACATAAAATTGCTATCCTGATTACAATTAGTATTAGCCATTGCGTTGAGCTATGATTTCAATCTAATTTATTCCAACTTTCCCCCTAGTTGTCAATCTGGGTAATATCTTTTCTGCATTATATTTTTCTACATCCTAGGCAACATAGTGAGATCTCATCTCTACAAGTAATTTTTTAAAAAAATTAGCCAGGCATGGTGGCATGCGCCTATAGTTCCAGCTACTTGGGAGCCTGAGGCTGGAAGATCACTTAAGCCCCAGAGGTCGAGGCTGCCGTGAGCCGTAATCATATCACTGTGCTCTAGCCTGGATGAGAGAGTGAGATCCCATCTCAAAATAACTAAAAATGAAAATGTTTCTAAATGTGTATTACGTCCAGTGGAATAAGTACAAATACAGTTTACCATGTCATAATTCCTCCCACCCTTTTCCCCTCTTTTACAGCATGGGTAGGTTCTCTCTCCATGGGAATGATTTTCTTCTGCTGTCCAATAGTCAGCGTCTTCACAGACATATTTGGTTGTCGGAAAACAGCTGTCGTGGGTGCTGCTGTTGGATTTGTTGGGCTCATGTCCAGTTCTTTTGTAAGGTAAGGACTTGGTTTTATCATGTTGCTTTTTGAAAACTGCTAGATACCTTAAAGTTTTACTTTCAGAAACTCTGCTATTTACAAGCAAAGATCCTTTTCATTTCTTAAACCTCTAAGCAGTTGACTTATAAATCAAACTGTTATCCATAGAGCATATCAGAGCTTGAGAATTTGAATGCTTTTTCTTTTAATGCCTAAGACTTGGACATCAATCAGAATGTATGTGTTTTCTGGTACATAGAAGAATGTTTCACCTTATCTTTTTCATCTACAGTATTTACATAAAAATACTAAAGGCACTCAAGTTATAACAATGAGTTATCTAAAACAGTGGCCTTAGTTTAAGATCAGCTCAGTCTGAGGCCCAAGGGTTACAGTAAGTGGTGTTTTAAAGTAGCTGTTCATAGGCTTCAAATGAATTTTTTTTGATTAATGAGACCAAAACTCTGCCATTTATTCCAACTCAGGTAGAGAATTCTTGTCGGTTCTTTAAAAAAAGAACATGCTAAAATTTTAAAATATCTGGCTGGGTGCGGTGGCTCACACCTGTAATCCCAGCACTTTGGGAGGCCGAGGTGGATAGATCACAAGGTCAGGAGATGGAGACCATCCTGGCTAACAGGGTGAAACCCCGTCTCTACTAAAAATACAAAAAAATTTGCCGGGCGTGGTGGCGTGCGCTTGTTGTCCCAGCTACTCGGGAGGCTGAGGCAGAGAATTGCTTGAATCCAGGAGGTGGAGGTTGCAGCGAGCCAAGATTGTACCACTGCACTCCAGCCTGGGCCTGGGTGACAGAGCAAGATTCTTGTCTCAAAAAATAATAATAATAATTTAAAATATCATGGCAAAATAAAGTGGTCCAAGATACCTTAGAATAAAACTTAATGTCAATGTACTTTTTGTGTATTTATTAGAATAGGGGTCTCCAGCCCCCATGTCAAGGACCGGTGCAGGTCCATGGCCTGTTAGGAAATGGGCTGCACAGCAGGAGGTGAGCTGTCGGTGAGCAAGTGAAGCTTCATCTGTATTTATAGCTGCTCCCCATCACTTGCATTACTGCCTGAGTTCTGCCTCCCATCAGATCAGTGGCGGCATTAGATTCTCATAGGAGTGCAAATCCTATTGTGAACTGCACATAGGAGGGATCTAGGTTACACTCCCCTTATGAAAATCTAAATGATCTGATGATCTGTTTTACTTTCTCCCATCACACCCAGATGTGACTGTCTAGTTGCAGAAAAACAAGCCCAGGGCTCCCACTGCTTCTACATTATGATGAGTTGTATAATTATTTCATTATGTATTACAATGTAATGGTAATAGAAACAAAGTGCACACTAAATGTAATGCACTTGTATCACCCCTAACCACCCTCCCCCGGCCTTATCCATGGAAAAAATTTTTCCTGAAACTTGTCTCTGGTGCCACAAAGATTGGGGACTGCTGTATGAGAAGAAAAGACACAATGCACTGAAGAGGGACTAACTGTAAGGAGCAGATGGGCACATAACTGTATGGAACACCTCTCCCTGCAGCTCTAGTTCTAGTAAGTTCCTTGCATTGGTAGAATAATCCTCAGTTAGAGGAACACTGACTTAATATGTAGCTCCAGCTAAGAGGAGGTGATGAAGAAGAAAACCTTTTAAGATTATTTCCATCCTTCGTCTCTACTTTAGTGGTTTATCTTCATTTCCTCTTTCCTGTCCCTAGCTATCTTCATGTTGCTTTAGTTGAAAAGCATTAATATAGTCATTAAGGAAAAATAAGTCAAATTTACATTTGACTTTTTATTTTTAAATATTTAATCAACAGAATCCTTGGCTTTACTCATTGCCACCCCCACCCGCCAACACACATCCCTTCCTCAACTCTAACGTGAGCCTCATTCTTTCATACTTTCTGCCACCTAATTTAAAAATCCTATTTGGATTTTTAAAAATTATGTTTATTTCCTGGTAGAAAATAGATAATTCGTCTTTAAAGTACATTTATTTTTTTTTCTTCTGAAATTTTTTTTAAAGAAAAAAATTTTGTTTGGAATAAGATTCTGTTTAGGTAAATCCATGAGGTTTATTTTAGCAGCAACATAATACTGTGTTATTAATGCCTCATTAGATAACTTCTTTGATCTGGAAGCGTCCAGGTACCTGTTGTCAGTACCTGTGGCCCTACCACTTTGCTGAATGTATTACAACTCCAGTTGTGGTAGAGAGGGAACTGAGAGGTAGACAGCTTATGTAATCTACTACCTAGTTTGTTAACAAAACACACATACAAAGCAATGTTTTTCAAATTTTTCTGACCACTGAGCAATAAATATTATGATACGTATTTATGATGTGACTCAGTTCTCTTTACCCTCTAAGTAAAACAAAATTTCTTGAAACCAAAATTTCCTTACTACATGTAATATTCTCATATTTTCTATTTTGTTTCATTATTTAGCCTGCTGGTCAAAGGCTACTGAAACTTGAGAGTAAGATAGAGGAGCAAGGGGAAATGTGGTATAGAGTGTGTCAGGTGGTAGGCCCTTTTTTCCTCTAGTTCCCATTCTGCCTTCTGAGGGAAAACTTTCTCCAGCACCTTAGGTCAATCACACCCAAGTTCCTTCTCGGGATCCTTTTTGCACATATGATTGGTATCTGACAGCCTTACTCATTTACACTGCACTTATTCAGCTGCCAAACTTCACGAACTGGAACCATCTGTTACTGAAGGGAAAACCTGGAAGTGAAAAGGGTTCAGCAGCAGTGAAAATGCCATCACAAAGCTCATATACCTCACTCTCTAGGAGGGAGAAGCTCTGGTTTTCCAATTGAGAGCCTTACAGTGCAGTGGTGCAACTGCATAGCAACTGATGTTCCTGATGATTCTGCTGTCAACAATATTTTTAATATACACTTTGAAGAAGGCAGAGGAACATATAATAGATGTAATTTTTTTTCTTTAAAATTGTTGAAAACAAATTAGCGCTTTAAGGAGTAAGTTACAATTATCTGGAAAACTACTTAGTTGGAAAAACTGATACAGAATGGATGAAGTATTAATTTCTGTTTTGTTCTGTGTTATATTATTATTATTTGGGATAGATGTCTTGTTTTACTAAGCAGACTGTGACTATCTTGAAGGCAGAACCACATTTTTTTTTTTTTTTTGGGGACAGGGTCTCACTGTTACCCAGGCTAGAATGCAGCTGTGTGATCATAGCTCACTGCTGCCTGGCTTCCTGGGTTCAAGCGATCCTGCTGCCTCAGCTTCCTGAGTAGCTAGGACTACAGGCACATGCCATCACACCCAGCTAATTTCAGCTAATTTTTTTTTTTAAAGTAGAGATGGGGTTTTGCTATGTTGCCAGACTGGTTTCAAGCCATCCTCCTGCCTTGGCCACCCAAAGTGCTGGGTTATAGGCATGAGCCACCATGTCTGGCTTTACTCAGACTTTTAATATTACAAGGACCAGACTTTTAATATTATTTTCCACAATGTATCTGGTACATAGTAGCTGCTTAATATGTTGGTTAAATAAAGAGTGGAGATTCAGTAAAGGGTGATCAGAGTTAGGTGAGATTAATCTGAGAAAGCCTACAAGTGACTCTTGAGCTTGATTTGAAGGTGGCACTAGCTGTGGATTAATAGAGGGGAAGGGCATCTCAGAGAGAGGATTGCCAACATGCCTTAATTTTATCAGATTCTAAAGTTCCTTATGATTACCTCAGCATGTTGCTAGACTAGCATTATTGTCCAAAATTTAATTATTAACCAACTTTATCTATCTTACTTTCTAATAAATTGTTTGCTTTTACTACTGATAGCCTTTTCAAAAAATTTTAACTAGTTTTATTCCTTTTTTTTTCTTGGGATGATCCAGATGAACTAGTTTTATTCCTTATCATAATTGCTTCAAAAAACATAATGATATGATCCTTTATCTTCCTAAGAAATATGCAATTATTTGGTTAAAATATAAGATTATTTAATCCATTATTCTTTTGACACGTGCATGGCCTTTCAATTGACAAACTGGGATCACTAAAGGAACACACTTGATTTAGTCTTTCTGCAATCAGAATATGATTTCTTGTTATCTTGCACAATACTGGGAACAGTGCATAGAGGGCGAAGGTTGGTCTACAGCCCTTAGGCCAGCAAAAATGAGGCACAACTGCTCCTCTGTGCAAATGCTCCTGAAATAACCTTGGAGAAAAAATATAAAATGCGGCCTTTTCTTTTACTACTTTTTCCTTTGTTTGGTAAGTACCTGGAAAAACTCCAAGAAATAATTAGTTTTCATAGTTAACTCTAATTGTTTAAAAACAAATGTTTCATTGAGACTAGGTTTTTGATTTGTTAGTTGAATCACTGTTGATTTTACCCTTCCTGGCACCAACCTTTATTTCTGCACTGTAGAGAACACAGTTCTTACTCAGTGCTGTGTGCGTCACCTGAGATCACAGAAAGAGGCGGCGGAACAAAATGACTAATGACCTTAATGGTTATTTTTCACACATTCAGATGAAATTAAAATATGTTTAGTGCTACATTCTTGATTTATTGTGTTTTTCCCCTCTATTTCCCCTCTATTTTCTAACTTTTATTTGTAGAAAATATGTTGATGAACAAAAATCCGCTCTTACTATAAGGTTTTATTCTACCAAGCACACAGTAAAAATATTGAAAGCTGCTTTCCATCTTTTTCATCTTTATACAGTTCCATCGAGCCTCTGTACCTTACCTATGGAATCATATTTGCCTGCGGCTGCTCCTTTGCATACCAGCCTTCATTGGTCATTTTGGGACACTATTTCAAGAAGCGCCTTGGACTGGTGAATGGCATTGTCACTGCTGGCAGCAGTGTCTTCACAATTCTGCTGCCTTTGCTCTTAAGGGTTTTGATTGACAGTGTGGGCCTCTTTTATACACTGAGGGTGCTCTGCATCTTCATGTTTGTTCTCTTTTTGGCTGGCTTTACTTACCGACCTCTTGGTTCCAGTACCAAAGATAAAGAGAGTGGAGGTAGCAGATCCTCCCTCTTTTCCAGGAGAAAGTTCAGTCCTCCAAAAAAAATTTTCAATTTTGCCATCTTCAAGGTGACAGCTTATGCAGTGTGGGCAGTTGGAATACCACTTGCACTTTTTGGATACTTTGTGCCTTATGTTCACTTGGTGAGTATGCTCCTTCACCTTCACTGATCATGAATATTATTATTTCATATAGAAAAACTTCTTTGCAGAGCAAGATAGGTCAAGTTAAAGTTGACCTCAAACATTATCCTGGTTGTAATTTGGGGATTCGTGAAATGAAAGTTCTCTCCAGAGAATGTCAACGTATCCATCAGACCACTAAACAGAGAGAGTATATTTCATAGTGTGCCTTTGGTATTTTAAACACCCTGCAAACCCAGCCAGACACGATGGTGCCTGCGTGTGGTCCCAGTTAGTAGGCTGAGGCAGGAGGATCACTTGAACCCAGGAGTTCGAATTCAGCCTAGACAACATAAAAAGACTCTACCTCTAAAAAGAAAATAAAAGTCCCTGAGCAAACACATTTTTTTTTTTTAAAAAAGGAAGTCTGAAATCTTGGAACAAATTATATTCGGTATAAAACATTTGATGGGTCTCTTTTTCTTCACATGGCTTTTATCAAGGACAAAGCTAGTGCTGAGATTTTGCTAACATCAGCAAATTGTTTTTCAACTGAAGGTTATAGAAATTAGGTAATTAGCAAAAAAACTATGACTTTGATACAAAGAAACATTACATCTACTTGTGGTACACTTTTGGGAAAATGGGAATTCTATTTAGAGGAATATCTGAGAAAAGTTACCAAATGAGGAAAGAGAGCTATGGTTTTATAGGAAATTAGGATTTCAAGTACTCAAGCAGTTTATATTATTTATTTCTATTTCAAAGGCAAAATTCAGCTTGGTAATACTGAAATAAGAATAATTAATGTCTAGGGTGGGGTTGGTGGCTCATGCCTGTAATTCCACCACTGTGGGAGGCTAATGCAGGAGTTCAAGACCAGTGTGGGCAACATAGGGAGACTTCATCCCTACCAGGGGAAAATAAAAGAAGGAAGAAGCAGTGTCTGAAGTATCTGCCCCTGGCAGCATTTGTTCAAAAGTGTTCATTATGTTTCTTCCTTTTTTCTTACTTTTGTGGCTGAAATGTATTTACAGTTCATCATAAATTATAAACAAAAATGGCATTGGCACACATATTCATATGTTTGTGAACTTGGATTTTTTTGTAACTTATAGTCTACTTTTGGAGATTTATACAATTTTTCTTTAGTTAAGAGTTTTGATGAAAGTTAGTAACAGCTCTTCAAAGAATTACCGAGCTTAAGAAATCAGCTAGTAACTGCATTATCAACATCAATTACATCAATTATTACTGTTCAGGAAGGAATTAGGACAAGGAAACATGAAGAGAGATGGTAGGAATGTCTTGCGTTTAAGAATAATTTTGATTTCTCAGTTTTCCTATTCTCTTCTTGCTAGGAGTTGAGGAGGCAAGTGGGATGAGCAACGAGGTGACATGGGAAAGGACTAGGTTTTAGTACTCTGAGCCACTTGGTATTTTCCAAAGACAGAGGTACTAAGTAAATTGACCCAAGATGTGCCTCCTGTCACACATGCAGGTACATCTTGATCTGATGTCCATTTTCATACTGTTAGGAAGGTATAGCTGAACCACCTTAAGCTAAGTTTCCTGGAATATAGATCTGTTGTGACAGGATTAACTTTACCAACCAACCTCTTTCATAGCTTCTGTAGTCAAGAAAACATTTATTGTGTCCTTTCTCAAAAACATGAGTAGAAATTCTTTTTCTCTTTTTCTTTTTTCCAGACAGGGTCTTGTTAAGTTGCTCAGGCTAGCTTTAAGCAATCCTCCTGCCTCAGCTGGGATCATCTTTAAGCAATCCTCCTGCCTCAGCTAGGTGCCATCCACCACACCCAGCTATTATTTAAAAAATTTCTCTTTGATACCACTACATGAACACACCCAGAGAAATCAATAACTCAGCTTTGCTAATACTAGACATTTACCAAAGGAAAAGTGGTAGATGACTGTCTAGTTTTTTTTTAGTTATATATTTATAATTTGTAAATTAATTTCACATGCATTACTTCATTTGACTTTCACAATAAACCAGTAAAGCAGATAAAATAAATATTAGTTCCAGTTTTACAGACTGAAAAACAGATCTAAATTAATAGAGATGTTAAGTGATTTTCCAAGAATTGCATGTCAGTGAACGGTAGAGTAGGAGTTGGTTCTCTTCTGCTGTGCTTATCTGGTAGCAAACTTAGTACACAGTCTTAATAGCATATTGGGCCATTTCCCTGGATGTGTCCGTCGTATTGGGGGGAAAATGAGTATGCCTAAAGAAATTTAATAAACATGCTATTTCTTCAGGTAAATCAAATTTCAGAGTGGAAGCTGAGTTAGACGATGTTATAGATACTTTTGTGATCAGGAGATGGCAAATCAGATGGAACACAGAACAATAAAGTCTCTGTTAACTCTGTTAATAAACCATGCCTTTTTTCTGCTCTCCCTTCTCCCAGGCATGTCTTCTTACAAAATGTGTTGGTATTTTTCATTTGGGATTTTCTCTTTCTCAACTCGTTATGGCACTGAATGCAGCACAGTAGAGGAAAGTTCAGATAGCTAACTGCCATACAGGTGTTTAAATCTCCTCTTTGGTCATGTACTGAGTTTGTCACTTTGTTGTAATTTAAGGTTTGAATTATGGATACTTCACCAGGAATGGGACACTAGTTGCCTCCTTCTACAGGGAAAAGGTGTCTCTTATCCTTCAAAAGACTAGTAAATAGATGATGTTCAATTCCTACTAAACACTTTATTGACTGTTGAGGGGACTTATATATGAGGCATAAATATTTGTTCTGAAGGAGCATAAACCTAGTACATGTAATAAAAAATGGCTATAGTTTATGAAGCACTTTTACATACATTTTCTTATTTAATATACAAAACAATGGATATCTGTGATGTATCCTGTTTATTTCATGGTTGGGAAGACTAAGGCCTTGAAAGATTAAATAACTTGCTCAGCCAGGCACAGTGGCTCACGCCTATAATCCCACCACTTTGAGAGGACGAGGTAGGAGTATCACTTGAGCCTAGCAGTTCAAGACCAGCTTGAACAACATAATGAGGTTCCACCTCTACAAAAAAATAATTTAAAAAATTAGCTGGGCATGGTGGTGCACGCCTGTGGTTCCAGTTACTTGGAAGGCTGAGGTGGAAGGATCACATGAGCCCAGGAGGTCAAAGCTGCAGTGAGCCATGATGGTGCTACTGCACTCCAGCCTGGGTGACTAAGACCCTATCTCTAAAAAAAAAAAAATTAAAAAGTGTTCTAAAGGTAGAACAGATTGAACAATTTTTAATTTATTTGTCTCCTCCTAGTGGCAGTCTTTTAAATATGGAAGATGAAGAAATAAAAAGCCAGGTGTGGTGGTATATACCTGTAGTCCTAATTCCTCAGGAGGCTGAGGCAGGAGGATGGCTGGAGCCCAGGAGTTCAAGGCTGCAGTGTGCTATGATTGAGACTCTGTCTCTAAAAAACAAATAATAAATAAAGAAGTAACTTGCTCAAGGTCACAGAGAGAGTGACTGATAATTATTAATGTAGTACTTTTATGTAAGTGACACTATTGAATAGTGGCTTAAAAGTGAATGTTCTGGGCCGGGTGTGATGGCTCACCCCTATAATCCCAGCCCTTTGGGAGGCCAAGGCGGGTAGATCACCTGAGGTCAGGAGTTCGTGATCACCCTGGCCGATATGGTGAAACCTCGTCTTTACTAAAGATACAAAAATGAGCTGGGCGTCATGGCTCACACCTGTAATCTCAGCTACCTGGGAGGCTGAGGCAGGAAAATCGCTTGAACTCAGGAGGCGGAGGTTGTCGTGAGCCAAGATCATGCCATTGCACTCCAGCATAGGTGACAAGAACCAAACTCCATTTAAAAAAAAAAAAAAAAAAAGTGAGTGTTCTGAAGTAAGACAGATCTGGGTTTAAATCCTGGTTTTGTTTCTTACTAGTTGCATAACTTTGGGCATCCTCTGTAAGCACCAGTACCCTCATCTATGGCGATAAATCTAATTTTGCAGAGTTGTGAGGATTAGAGAAAATGTATGTAAAATATCTGCCTCAGTTCTGGCATAAAAATGGGATATATTTTAATGTAAAACAATGCAATTGCCAATGAGTAGTTTTAAGGAATGAGACAGAAGATTAAAAGGAGAAAGATAATAATCCATTTGGAAAAGTGGTTTTAAAAAGTTTCATAGCATTGGAATTGGGCCTTGAGCATGAGATTTTGTGTACAAATCAGATATTTGATCAAATAGGGAACTAACTTATCAATTTAGGTCTTTGAAGATTCAGAAATACAATGGAGCGCTCTCATTGCTATGTTAGAAATTCTAAGATCTCATTAGATTGTACATGATGATTTGAGAGAGAAAATGTATGCTTGCTTTCAAAGTGAGGTTGGAGGTTTGATCTTGTTGTAGTTTACTTTTTGAAATGAAGAATTAGAATGCCTCCTGGAAGCTAATTCACCAGCTAAGTAGGCCTACCCACTTAAAATGTTTTTAGAAGGGTACAAATCTAACATCGATTTAAGTGAGGCCTAACTTTCTAAAAATGATTCCTAGTAACAGCTCCATCAGTTTTTATGAATTGCCCCTTCTTCCTAGAGTTGTTTTGTTTTGTCTTCTGGAATCTTTTTTTTTTTTTTTTTTTTTTTTTTTTGAGACGGAGTCTTGCTCTGTCTCCCAGGCCAAAGTTCAGTGGCAGAACCCGGGCTCACTGCAACCTCCACTTTCTGGCTTCAAGTGATTCTCCTGCCTCACCCTGCTTAGAAGCTGGGACTACAGGTACCTGCTACCATGCCTGGCTAATTTTTTTGTATTTTTAGTACAGACGGGGTTTCACCATGTTGACCAGGATGGTCTCGATCTCTTGACCTCGTGATCCACCCACCTCGGCCTCCCAAAGTGCTGGGATTACAGGCTTGAGCCACCACGCCAGGCCGAGACAGGATTTTGCCATGTTGGCCAGGCCCGTCCTGAACTCCTGACCTCAGGTGATCCACCCACCTTGGCCTCCCAAAGTGCTGGGATTACAGGCGTGAGCCACCGTGCCTGGCCTCTGGGTTTGTTTTTTTATGGCTCTTCTTACTCCAGTTTTTCTCCATTTAGCTTTCAGGAGCATAAACTCTCTTGGTTTTCTGCCTACCTCCCCATAACTACTCCTTAGTTTCTTTGCTCTTTTTCACACTGACCCCTGAATATCAGCATGTCCTAGGGCTTGTCCCCTGATCTTTTTCTCCATGTATTCTACTGGTGGTTTCATCCAGTCTCCTGAGTTCATACATTATGTATATGTCAATGACTTCAAATTTATAGTTCTATTCCAGACCTCTTCCCTGAATCCTCCACCAGAGTTGTATATCCAGCTGCTTACTTAATATCTCCATTTAGGTAACTGCTAGATGTTTCAGACTTATTCCTGTTTAACCCTAAAGTTAGATCTTACCTCCTAAAGCTTACTCTGCCCCCAGCCATCCTCATCTCAGGAGGTGACGATTCCATCCTTTCAGTTGATCAGGCCTCAAACTTTGGAGTCATCCGTAGTCTCTTGCACACTATAGTCCTGATCCAGTCGGGAAGTCCTAGTGGCTTTTCTTTCAAAATATATCTAGGATCTGACCACCTGTCACCATCCTCACCACTCACAGCTTAGCCCAGGATACCACTCCCTAGCCTGGATCGCTGCCAGAGCTTCCTAACTGGTCTGCCTGTTCCTTCCCTGCCCCGGGTAGTTTGTTCTCTATGCAGAAGCCACAGGCATTCTTTCTAAACATAAGTCACTCTACTCAGAATCCTTCATTGGCTTCCCATTCCTCTAAAAGTAGAAACCAACATCCTCACAGTGGCCTACAAGGTCCTCCACAGTCTGTCCCCAACTACCTCTCCGAGCTTCCATCCCTGCCTCCATGCCCACTCCTTTTTGCTATTCACCTATTAATGGGGCTCACCCTGACTACCTGGATGAAAATTCCTCTATCCACTTTTTCCCAGGTATTCCCAAACCCCTCCTATTACTCCTTTTCTTTTTTTGTAGCACTTAATACTTTCTGATATATTGTCTATTTTACTTTATTGTGTTCATTGCTTACTCTCTGTATTTACGCAGTATTTACACATCTGCTAGATCCTTACCCACAAGGGTAAGGATCTTTCTCTTTCATTCAGTGGTAGATCCCAAGCATCTACTACAGTGCCTAGCACACATTGGGTGCTCAAATATTTGTTGAATGATGAAATATATTGTGTATCAGTCTAAAGTGACATTGTATAAGCAATATTCATTTTTTCACCATTTGGATCTTTAAAATCTTTAAACCTCTACTTTGATGCTATAATGATTTTTTACATTCTGTACTTTAGGACATGGTGGTGTTTGTATTTATTCAATACTTATTCAACAAATAAGCTCAAACTAAGCAAGCCTCAGAATAATTGAGTAACCAGTAATTCTGTCTGTTGATGGAGGAGAGAGCTGATGTGTTTTGCTCTGGTTCACTTATGCCTTTGCTGGAATTTTTAAACAAATAGAAGGAATTTCTGGTCCCTCAAGCAACTATGTTTTCAGTACCAACTGAAAAATCTCAAAGAGTCTGGAGTGGTATGTGTAAGAATAGGATGCAGGATGCAGAACCATAGCCAGGCCTTGGGTCTACATAGCTTTGGTTGAACACTGAAGACAGGGTCTCCTGTGTGAGATAACTGATAAAAATGCCAAATATGACAATGATAAATGCCAAAGTATGACAATGACAATGATAATGAAGTTACCAAAAATGATGATAACTTTTTTCATTGGCACGAAATGCTCCATCCTCAATATGAAGCTGGTGATTTAGTTTCAATTACTCTCATATCTCTCCCCTACTACTCAACTTGAAAATCAGCTACTTAGTACCTGTATTCTTTGACATTGGGTCAAATTGCAGTTTTTAAGTTTGAGACCCACATATTTCTCTGTCAAGAAGATGACTGACTCATATGTTGAAATGTGTGTGCGTTCGTTAGCCTGTTTTTTAAAAACTCCCTTGTAAGTGGATTGAGTTTGTGGTACATAGTAGTTGACTGTTCTCAAAAGAAACTTTGACGTGGTAGAAAGATCCCGATTACCCAATGCTATGATTAAAGACAGACAGATCCTTTGCTTGCTAGCAGGGAAATTAATGGACTTCAAGTCCACTAGTAATTGGAAATAAATTATATTTTTAAACCAGAAATGAAAATTTGAGGCTAATAAGTCAGTATATGGAGCATATAAATCTCAAGAGGTATTTTTTAGCTTTGAGTAGTGCCAGACACTGCCACGGGTCAGTCAACACTGGAATGTCGTTATTGGACCTTGCTATCCAGCACACCTCCATTTACACTGTGGTCAGAGCAACAGTACTGCTCCAAGGCAGAGCTAAGGGCACTGAGCCATGCAAATAGGAACAGCATACAAGCCTTCATCTCTCTGTGGCTTCCCCAGAGGGAGATCCAGGTAATATTTGCCAAGAATTGATCATGTGTAAAACGCTTCTCCAAAATCTCACAGAACCAACACAAGGATGAGTGTAATAAATGTAGTAAGTAACACATACTTAGAGCCAAGGAAACAATTCTGCTAAGCTGTGCTTCTTCTAAGTCATTCGAGTTATGCTTAAACCTGGGATTTGAACACAGGTTTCAGACATACTATCTGAGTTCTATGTTCTTTTTATGAAGGAGTCTGCATTCCTTCATTACTTATCCAGAGATAGGAGTGCTGCTATTTTCAGCCACACTGGGCCTATACCAAAGATTGCTTTGCGCGTTTCCCTTCTGTTGTCTCAAAACTAAGAACAGAGGCCATGTTGAGCTGTTCCAGCACTCAGAGCATGCTTCACAGCGAGGGAGGAAACTCTGGAGGAAACCAGCTTTTGTTCTGATATCATTAATGGGAATGAGAAAATGTCTCTACCCTTATTTTCAGTCCTAACTTCTCTTTTGATCTCTAGTACATTGTGAATATGAGAAAACTGAGGCCTTGCAGAGTTACTTTTCACAACCTGTGACAAGCAGAACCTGGACCATGCATTGCTTTGCGTTCAATTTTGCTTTCTACAGTAAACAGTAAGCACAGCAGAAGAACAAAAATGGATGTGTACAAATTTATAGCAAAATCTATCCTTTATTTGATTAACATAAATACTATTGTAGGAAAATGGAAAAAGGTGAACTGCTTGAAATTTAGTCACATGTAAATGCTCCAAGGCCACTGAGGGATCATTAGTCTCCTAAGAGAGCTCTAAAAAATTAGTATGTTGGGAAACTGTTCCCTCTTGTTAATATGTAAATTTCACTTGTGGCTTTTGTTTTTGTTTTTTGTTTTCATTTTTGATTTTTTAAGACAGGGTCTCACTCTCTTGTCCAGGCTGGAATGCAGGGGTACAATCACACCTCACTGTAGCCTTGACCTCCTGGGCTCACTCAAGCAATCCTCCCACCTCAGCCTCCCAAGTAGCTGGGACCACAAGTGCACACCACTGCACCTGGCTAATTTTCAAATTTTTTGTTGAGATGGGTTCTCAGCACATTGCCCAGGCTGGTCTCAAACTTCTGGGCTCAAGCAATCGTCCTGCCTTTCCCCCCTCCCCCAGAAAGCACTGGGATTACAGGTGCAAGCCACTGCACCTGGCCTTCACGCCTTCACTAGGTTTTTCATTTTGTTTTGCATGTGTCTCAGGTTTTAGTTGATAAAATGCAGTATGTATATATATATATATATATATATATATATATATATATATATATATACTGTATTTTATTTGATATATATATCAAATAAAAAATATATCAAACATAAAATATATATATACTTTTTTTTTTTTTTTTTGCAATGAGGTCTTGCTCTGTCGGCCAGGCTGGAGTACAGTGGCATGATCTCGGCCCACTGCAACCTCTGCCTCCCGGGTTCAAGCAATTCTTCAAAATGCAGTATACTTTGAATCATCTCAGATTTCATTTCTAATATGGATATTGGCTTATCTCGAAAATCCTTGGACTAATAATCAAGTTAAAATTTGTTCGAGTTGGAAGAACCTAAATTAGCCCAATTAAATAAGGGTCCTTTCATGTTTCTATATCAACTAGAAAATAAATTGTTATGGGGCAAATAGAAATAGAAATCTTAATTTGAAGAATCTTTCCCTTGTGAGGCTATACAGTACTTGGTGGCTTTTGCCTGGCATTTACAAGGTGGCTTTGGGTTGTGGAGAGAGTTGTCTGATCCATTGAAAGTACATTTCTTACCTTCAACTTCTGGGGCATCCTTTTGGAGAAGCCCTTGCAGTCACTAACTCTAAGGATCACAGAGCGTAAGCAGGAGCAGGCCTTCTGAAGTATTCATGCTGTCAGGAAGAGTCTTCAGCACCCAAACAAAGTTCTAGGGGCTGTACATTGCTGATGTGCTAGCTCTCAGCTGCCTGTGTTGCGTCTATTTCCCCCAATACTTTCCCCTCTTTCTATCCCTATTGTTATCTCTCTGGCTTCTTTGCCCCTCTCCCCTTGGGCAGCTCACTTGTAATTAGGAATTTTATATTCCCTCATAAAAGATTGTGAAAGTGCTCATTTAAAGGGCTATGTGCATCAGGTTGGAGGTGTATAATTGCAGACATAGACAATTATGCAGTCCCTATATCTCTGTGTCCATGTTAAATTGAACTGATGCTTTTTTGAAGTAAAATGGTAAGAACAACGAAATATCTAGGCTTCAGAGCATAGTTCAAGATTTTTGCCCAACCCCCAAGCCACACAAGGGTGTACTTTAAACCACAAGTTTCTTTTAGACAAATTAACATTTCTTAATTTTCCACATTTCTTTTTGATTGCCTACATTTTTATTAACATTTTAGTTTACAAGATGCTTCCACTTTATCGCTCATTGGAGTCTCAGGACCACCATGTGAAATGGGCAATATCAGGGCTTCTATCTAGCAAGAAAAGAACCAGACTTAAGGTGGTGAAACAACTTGCTCAGGGTCATAAGGTTGGTACATGGTACAGCCAGGGCTTGAGCTTAGGTCTTCTTGAAAGGGTGGCTTTTAAATAAAATACTTCAGTGCCTGCCAAAAAAGTTTAACAGTAACTTGGGACCTAAAAGGCATTGTACAGGCCATGTAGTTGCACTCCTCCCCCTGCCCTACAAAAAAAGAAAGGTAAAGGAACTAAGGCACGGAATGGTTAAGTTGTTTGCCAAAAGCCACAGTTATAAAAGTAGCCCGACTGGGTGTAACACCCAAGAACATCCATGGAAAATAAATGGAAGCTTATTACAGCACAGCCTGTAAATGTGTACATAGAAACAGAATGTGTATGTAGAAACAAAATTATTAAAGGAATGAAATTAGGTTTCTCAGCCTAACCCTGGTCAACTCCTAGGGTTCATTTCCCAATCAGGAGCTTGCTTTTAGAGTTGCCAACAGCAGTTGCACTGGCTTTGTTGTCTTTCTTTCATGGATCTATTTGGAGCTCAGGTACAAGGTTGCTATGTGGCAGATGGTCCCTGACTATGCAAGGCTTACAGTAGTATCTTTGTAAACCAAAGGTCACTGTACACGGGGCCAGGAATGGCTGCCGAAGGGCCAGGAATGGGCTGCTGAAGGGGACCTCTCTCCTGTTGGTGTGTTTATCTGTTCACTATAAGGTTCTGACAGGAGCAAGGTCTTGGGGCCCATTACATTGTCCCCAGCCTGGTGGATGAGGGTTGCAGAGTGCTGGAATTTTTTTTATTGATTTAAAATGGAGTTATTTAACTGAAGAATTGCCCTATCTCAGTCTTCTTAGCACTACAACCAATGAAAATAGAAAGGCTTAAAATGAAACTTTTGTTTTTGGCCTAGAGGCTTAAAACACTAGAGGTTAAAAGTTTCATTTACTTTCTATCATCCCTTCCTTCCTTTCCTGTTTCTTTCCCTCTTCCCTCCCCTTCTTGCCTTTTTCATTTTACTTAGCTATGCAGAATGCTTTGCTACTTTGCAAAATAAAAAGAAATCACGTTGCTTTTTCATCAAGATTTTCAAATTTAAGTAATTTTGTTTATTTTTGCTTTCAAAAATAGGCTTATAACATTTCTTTGACACAAGGATATATAGGTATCCTTTCTCTAAAAATATACACACACACACACACACACACACACACACACACACACACACACATATATATATATATATATATATATATATATATGTATGTATTTAGAGAAAAGTTCTTGCTGTGTTGCCCAGGCTGGTCTTGAACTCCTGGTGTCAAGGGATCCTCCTGTTTCAGCCTCCCCAAGTGCTGGGATCACAGGCATGAGCCACTGTACTCAGCCTTTGTTAATCTAAATATGAGAATTTACCCACTGAGATTCACATGTGCTGATTAAACTTACTCTCAACCCCTGTATCTATTTCTTGTATTTCTGTTGTTGTTATTATGTGGCTTGGAAATGTTTCCTTTATTCATTCATTCTCTTTACAATTAACTTCCAAAAAGGCTATGAAGATATTTGCACACATTTATATTTTCCGATTCAACTCTCATGGTAAACTTTTATAAGGAAAGCAGTGCTTATAGTGGTTATCCTACTAATAGTAAGAGCATTGAGGCTCAGAGAGGTTTTAAAAGGTTTGCTTAAGGTTGCACAGTTAAGTGACAGGGTTGCCATTAGAATACTTTTCAAATTTATTCTAATGGCAACCCTAATTTATTGTTGTGTGACTTCCTCTAATTATAAATCAGTTAAACAGACTGAAGCATTCATTTGTCTATTGTGTGCCACAGACATTCTAGATGTGAGGATACAGTGGTAAGAACAGATGCTTTCTCACACACAGCTCAATAAACAAGTAAGTTCATAAAGTAGTTTTCAAATAGTGATATTTTCTTCAAAGGAAACAAAATGAGATGGAAGGTGATGGTAAGAGACAACTTTGGGCAGTCAGGGACAATCTCATTGAGGAGCTGATAGTAACTACATTCTATGGGTGAAGGATATTAGGTATTTTGAAGATACAAAATAGTATTAGGAACTTTGTATAGTATTAGGTACTTTGAAGATACAAAAATAAGACAGCTTTCTGTTGCCCTTGGGAGGCTTATAACAGAATTTCTCAAGTCTCTAAGGCCAATCAACAGTTGGATTTTTTTAATCCAACTTATTTTTATCTGATATTTTATTAAAATCTGCATGTCAAAAATTAAAATGTCTTACATATTTTGCTGTAGGACCCAATCATTATTTTTTCTTCATTTACTCTCTCAGTCTGTTCTCATGCTGCTAATAAAGATTTGCCTGAGACTGGATAATTTATAAAGAAAAAGAGGTTTAATGGACTCATAGTTCCACATGGCTGGAGAAGCCTCACAGTGATGGTAGAAGGTGGAGGAAGAGCAAAGGCACCTTTGGTGGCATGCAAGGGAGTATGAGCAGGGGAACTGTCCTTTATAAAACCATCAGATTTCATGAGACTTATTCACTAACATGAGAATAGCACAAGAAAAACTCACCCTCATGATTTAATTCCCCTCAACCCCCAACCGACTTGCTCCCACAACATGTGAGGATTATGGGAGCTACCATTCAAGATAAGATTTGGGTGAGGAACACAGCCAAACCGTATTATTCTGCCCCTGGCTTCTCCCAAATCTCATGTCCTCACATTTCAAAACCAATTATGCCTTTCCAATCGTCCCTCAAAGTCTTAATTCATTTCAGCATTAATTCAAAAGTCCATAGTCCAAAGTCTCATCTGAGATAAGGCAAGTCCCTTCTGCCTATGAACCTGTAAAATCAAAAAAAGTTAGTTACTTCCTACGTACAATGGGGGTACAGGCATTGGGTAAATACACCCATTCCAAGTGAGAGAAATTGGCCAAAACAGGCCCCATGCAAGTCTGAAATTCAACAGGGCAGTCATTAAACCTTAAAGTTCCAAAATGATCTTCTTTGACTCCACATCTCACATTCAGGGCACACTGATGTAAGAGGTGGGGTCCCATGGCCTTGGGAAGCTCTTCCCCTGTGGCTTTGCAGGGTACAGTCCCTGCTTCCAGGCTGCTTTCATGGGCTGGCATTGAGTGTCTGCAGCTTTTCCAGCCACACAGTGTAGTAGGCTGTCGGTGCATCTACCTTTCTGGGGTCTAGAGGATGGTAGCCCTCTTCTCATAGCTCCACTAGGCAGTGCCCCAGTGGGGACTCTGTGTAGGGGCTCCAACCCCACATTTCCTTTCCTTACCACCCTAGCAGAGGTTCTTCATGAAGGCCCTGCCCCTACAGCAAACATCTGCCTGGACATCCAGGCATTTCTGTACATCCTCTGAAATGTAGACGGAGGTTCCTAAACCTCAGTTCTTGATTTCTGTGCACCCGCAGGCTCAACACCAGTTAAAAGCTGCCAAGGCTTGGGCTTGCACACTCTGAAGCCATGGCCTGAGCTGTACCTTGACCCCTTTAGCCATGGCCAGAGCAGCTGGGATACAGTACACCACCTCCCTAAGCTGCACACAGCAGGGGGTCCCTGGGCCTGGCCCAGGAAAACATTTTTTCTTCTTAGGCCTCCAGGCCTGTGATGGGAGGGGCTGCCTTGAAGTTCTCTAACATGCCCTGGGGACATTTTCACCATTGCCTTGGTGATTAACATTGGGCTTCTTGTTACTTATGCAAATTTCTGCAGCCAGCTTGAATTTCTTCCCAGAAAATGGGTTTTTCTTTTTCTGTTCTTTTCTTTCTTTCTTATTATACTTTAAGTTCTGGGATACATGTGCAGAACATGTTTGTTACATTGGTACACATGTGTCATGGTGGTTTGCTCCACCCATCAACTTGTCATCTACATTAGGTATTTCTCCTAATGCTCTCCCTCCTCTAGCCCCCCACACCACAGCAAGCCCCAGCATGTGATGTTCCCCTCCCCATGTCCATGTGTTATCGTTGTTCAACTCCCACTTGTGAGTGAGAACATGTGATGTTTGGGTTTCTGTTTCTGTGTTGGTTTGCTGAGAATGATGGTTTTGACCTTCATCCATGTCCTGCAAAGGATATGAACTCATCCTTTTTCATGGCTGCATAGTATTCCATAGTGTATATGTGTCACATTTTCTTTATCCAGTCTATCATTGATGGGCATTTGGGTTGGTTCCAAGTCTTTACTATTGTGAATAGTGCTGCAGTAAACATATGTGTGCATGTGTCTTTATAGTAGAATGATTTATAATCTTTTGAGTATATATACCCAGTAATGGAATTGCTGGGTCAAATGGTATTTCTGGTTCTAATTCCTTGAGGAATCACCACACTGTCTTCAACAGTGGTTGAACTAATTTACACTCCCACCAACAATGTAAAAGCATTCCTGTTTCTCCACATCTTTTCCAGCGTCTGTTGTTTCCTGACTTTTTAATGATTGTCATTCTAACTGGTGTGAGATGGTATCTCATTGTGGTTTTGATTTGCATTTCTCTAATGTCCAGTGATGATGAGCTTTTTAAAATATGTTTATTGGCCACATTAATGTCTTCTTTTGAGAAGTGTCTGTTCATATCCTTCACCCATTCTTTGATGGAGTTGTTTTTTTCTTGTAAATTTGCTTAAGTTCCTTGTAGATTCTGGATATTAGCCCTTTGTCAGATGGGTAGATTGCAAACATTTTCTCCCATTCTGTAGGTTGCCTGATCACTGTGATGATAGTTTATTTTGCTGTGCAGAACCACTTTAGTTTAATTAGATCCCATTTGTCAATTTTGGCTTTTGTTGCTATTGTTTTTGGTGTTTTAGTCCTGAAGTCTTTGCCCATGCCTGTGTCCTGAATAGTATTGCCTAGGTTTTTACTTCTAGGGTTTTTACGGTTCAATTGCATCATCAGGCTGCTAATTTTCTAAACTTTTATGCTCTGATTCCTCTTGAACACTTTGCTGCTTAGAAATTTCTTCCACCAGATACCGTAAATCATCTCTCTCAAGTTCAAAGTTCCACAGATCTCTAGGGCAGGGACAAAATGCCACCATCTCTTTGCAGAGCAAGAGTGGCCTTTAGTGACCTTTACTCCAGTTCCCAACGGATCCCTTATCTCCATCTGAGACCACCTCAGCCTGGACCTTATCGTCCATATCACTATCAGCATTTTGGTCAAAGCTGTTCAACAGGTCTCTAGGAAGTTTCCAACACTTTCCTACATCTTCCTGTCTTCTGAGCCCTCCAAGTTTCTAGGAAGTTCCAAACTTTTCCACATTTTCCTATATTCTTTGGAGCCCTCCACACTTCCACCCTCTGCCTGTTACCCAGTTCCAAAGTTGCTTCCACATTTTTGGGTATCTTTATAGCAGCACCCCACTACCCAGTACTAATTTATTGTATTAGTCTGTTCTCATGCTGCTAATAAAGACATACCCAAGACTGGGTAATTTATGAAGAGAAAGAGGTTTATTGGACTCAAAGTTCCATATGGCTGGGAAGGCATCACAATCATGGCAGAAGGTAGAGGAGTAGCAAAGCCACATCTTACGTGGCAGCAGGCAAGAGAGTGTGTGCAGCAGAACTGCCCTTTATGAAACATCAGATCTCATGAGACTCACTATCATGAGAACAGCACAGGAAAAACCCATCCCCATGATTTAATTACCTCCTACCAGGTCCCTCTCAGGACACATGAGGATTATGGGAGTTATAATTCAAGACGAGATTTGAGTGGGCAACAGCCAAGCCATATTATGTACTTTATTAACTACTTATCTCTTCTAATAATACACTAGTGTTACTTAGTTCTCATGTGGTTATTCTTCTTTTCTGAGATGAAGTCTCAGTATGTTGCCTAGGCTGGTCTCAAACTCCTGGGGCTCAAGCCATCCTCCCACTGTGGCCACATCCTCCCACTGTGGCCTCCCAAAGCGCTGGTATTACAGATGTGAGCCATCACTCCTGGCCTCGTGTGGTTGCTATGGTGAATGATAAAGACACCTTCTCTCCTTCACTTTGTGCCTACTTTTTCTCAGATTTTTTTCAATAATGTCTCTATGCTTTTCTTGTTTTTTTTTCTTTAGCTTTTCTAACCTTGCATTTATTTCCCTTCAGATCTCAACATCTGCTGCAATTTGACTATTCAGGTTAGTGAAAATTTGCCCATTTATCAGTTTTGTACCTTAGGTAGTATTCACCAGCACTCTCCTACTTGAAATGAATAAGGATCTTTATTTCTCTGACCACTTGTTTACTCATTCATGGTGAAGTTTAGTATTTACAGAACACTCACATCAAAACAAACTAGTTTTTTCTTTTCAAAATATATACTAACATAGGAACTTGAGAGAAGAGGTAATAATACAGAAGAAATCTAGAGAACTGATCATGTAGAAATAATTAAACTAAAACAGAGCTTCTGCTTATAGTAAGCTAGACCAAGTTTGTCATGTGTTCCAGATTATACTTAGCCAAAAATAAACAGTTATAGATAATTGAATAGTAGTTTTTAGAAATGATTCCTGGATTACTCAGGGTTGGAAATTACCCTTGTAATATAGGCCCCAAACTTCTAAAAAAATTTTAAATTTGTGAGGGAGAAGGAAACCCACAAACATTTGAAAAGATCTAATTTTAACTTAAATTGAAAAACAGCAGTAGTGTATTTTTGTTAGATCCTTATATTGGGTAATATATTCTATGTAAGTATGGGAAAGGCTGGTGAAAACTGTGGATTTATCTACAAAATACATTGGTACATCACGGAGTTTTGTGTGGGAAGTGTCCTAACACCTCAGGAAATGCTAAGGAAGAAATGGGTAAGGTAGACGGAACGCTCCTCGAGGGCAGCGCGAGAGTCTTCTTCCTTGCTTTAGCCCCAGCACCTAGCATGTGCCTGGCACTTAATCTTTTTTTTTTTAAACTGATTTTAGGTTGACTTTATAGGCTGGCCGAGTTTATAGTCTGGTAGAGTACAAGATCGACTAATTTCTCTACTCATGACTACTTTACATTCTAATAGCACTTTATTTTCTTCGAGTGCTTTTTTTCTTTGTTCTTCAGTTATAAGGTGATAACAGTTTAATCTCTGTCTGGCAGGGGGAAGAGTGAGTTAAGAGACGTTCTCAAGTCACACACATATAGTTAGAGACAGGATGAGGTTTAAACCTTGAATAATATAAATAAAAGTGATTTTACAATGATCTAGACTAGTTTCAATGCGGAATAACTTAAAGGTATGGCAATGGATGCCAAGAGGTATACAGTCTCACTGGAGTGAAATAATGCTCTGTGCTTTGTGCCACCTCCCAGCTGCTTCCAGAAGAATAGGGAGTCTGAGTGTGAACATCACCCAACAAGTAGGCCCATGCCCCTCTTGACCCACACACATATCAGTGGGATTTAGAATGCTGCCACATATTGATTATTGAATTTACGAAGCATTATTGTTGTGCAATCATCATCACCATTTAGCTCCAGTTGTCCTCAGTAACAAACCAAGTGTCCCTTTCCCAACCTGTTATCTCGGCTTCTGTGAACATGTTTTCTTTTATATGCTCCTTACTCCTCAGGAGCTGACCCCTGGGACTTTTCAGTTCCTGACCTTGTCCTTTTCTGCAGTTTCTCAGAGGACAATTCTTAGCTCCCTATTGATTCCTCAAGCATTAATTTCTTTTTTCTGCCAGGTATTTCCTTACTAGGCTTGTGAGCCCTTGGAGCTGTTCTGAATGATGCGATTGGAATTGCCCAGGATTAGGAATCACCTAATGTCCCCACATTCCCCGTTTCCTTGTGAGGCGCATTCTCAACTCTGCATCCCTTTCACCTTCACAGCAACCCTGTAATGTATCCAAAGCAGTGTCACACCCAGTGCCTCCTTTTCTCTCCTGAATTAAAATTCCCAGATAAGAAGACCTCTATATTCCAGGCCTTGTCTCTGATTTTAGAAAAAACAAACAAAACCTACCCTACCGCTATGCATAATGCTTTTAAAAATCGGTAATGTCCACTTGTTATGTAAAGGAGAAATAAAAGAAGTAAGGTAATGCTTGGGATGCATGCTACAACATGGATGACCCATGAGGACATTACACCAAGTGAAATACACCAGGCACAAAAGCACGAATACTGTATGGTTCCTCTTAGATGAGGTACCTAGAGAAGTCACATTCATAAGTACTGAAAGTTGTATGGTAGTTTCCAGGCGGAGGGGGAAATAAGGAGTTATTTAGTGGGTACAGAGGTTCAGCTTGAGAAAATGAAAAAGTTCTGGAGCTAAATGGTGATGATGGTTGCACAACAAGGTAAATGTACTTAACATAGTAAACTTAAAATGGTTAAAATGGCAAATTTTATGAGATAGGAATTTATCACAATAAAAAAATAAAAATTAAGAAAAGTTACTGCTTGGGCAAAAGTATATCAGAAAGATAAAAATAGCCCCCACAAATTTCCAAAACAACTCTAATGAGGCGGTACTGCCTAAACTGTGAACCAATGTGCAGTATTTGAGACTGGGAAACTGATGCTCAAGGTTTTAGCTTCAGTAAGGATAAGAGTTCATGATCTGACTCCGAAAACGTTTCTTTCCCTACCATGCCAAGGCCATCTGATTCCCAGTCCAAGGAAGTTTTCTGTCTGCTCTTCAGGCTGCCTTAATCCAGAGTACTCAGGCCTTCCACTTTCTTATCTGTCCTCCTACCAGGTTGTGGTACTTTTCTTCCTGAACACTTTATAATTACAAGACAAAACTAAACATAATTAAAATATAGGCAGTCCTCTATGTCCGAGGTTCCACATCCTTGGATTCAACCAACCACGGATTGAAAATATTTTGGCGGAAAAAATCCACAATAAAAATAACACTGGCCTAGACAGCATAGTAAGATGCCATCTCTACAAAAACATTAAAAAATTAGCTCAGCATCCCAGCACTTTGGGAGGCCAAGGCAGGCACATCACTGGAGGTCAGGAGTTCGAGACCAGACTGGCCAACATGGCGAAACCCTGTCTCTGCTAAAAATACAAACATCAGCCAGGCATGGTGGCAGCTGCATGTAGTTTCAGCTACTCAGGAGTCTGAGCCGTGATTGTGCCACTGCACTCCAGCCTGAGCAACAGAGTAAGAGCCCATCTCAAAACAAAAACAACAATAAAAAATAACACAAATTAAAAAACAATACAGGTTGGGCTCAGTGGCTCAAGCCTGTAATTCCAGAACTTTGAGAGGCCAAGGTGGGAGGATTGCTTGAGCCCAAGAGTTCAAGATCAGCCTAGGTAACATGGCAAGACCACATCTCTACAACAACAACAACAGAAGACTATACTTTCAGGATCCATTTCTGGGGATCATAGTTTGTTACTAGAGAATTCTCTGTGTGGAGCATTGAAATATAAAAATGCAGAATAACAATTATTTACATAGCATTTACATTGTATTGGGTATTATAAGTAATCTAGAGATTTTTTAAAGTATGCAGGAGGATATGCATAGGTTACATGCAAATACTACATCATTTTATATCAGAGATTTGAGCATCCATAGATATGGGTATCCAAGGAGGTGCTAGGTTCAGTTCTTCATGGATACCAAGAGACTAATATTAATTTCATTTCCCCAAACCCCATGCAAGAATTCTGAAATAAGAAAAGGAACACTTGGGATAGACAATATCAGAAGTATTTAGAAATAGTAACAGTGGAAGGAAAACTGATTTAGGCCTACTCTACAAATTTTAATCTTCATTCAAATAAAAACAAATTAGAATTTGTGGATGAAAATTTGAACCAGCAATTAGATGGCTCTTAACATTAATAGAAAAGACTGAACACCATACCTGCCAAAGACTGAGGGAAAGAGAAAGATAGATAGAAGACTTTGGCAAAGTAGCACTTTAGCCAGTATCATTAGGCTAAATCTTAGTGAGGAGAGATTAGAGGGAGGCAGAATTTTCATGGAAGGATCTATTTTTCTTCACTTCAGAATTAAGGGCAAAATTAGGAAGCTGAATAAGAACTAATGGCCTAATTTCTTTGTTTCTCTCAAAAATCAAATCTTAAACTAAATAAGTTAAAATTTCAATAGCTAACAAAGTAGAACCGATTTTGTGAATTTACAAAATACCTGCTTATTGACACTCTTGGCAAGGTCATTAAATAAGTAGTTATCAAGTTATTTCAGATCACAGTGATTTAAATAATGCTTTCTGAATATATCCTTTTCTGTTTTAAAATGAAGCTGTATTAGGTTCTTGTGTCGCTATAAAGAAATACCCAAGGTTGGATGATTTACAAAGAAAAGAGGTCTAATTGGCTTATGACTCTGCAGGCTGTATAGGAAGCATGGCCCCAGCATCTGCTCAGTTTCTGGTGAGCCCTCAGGGAGCTTTTACTCATGGCAAAAGCAGAGTGGGAGCAGCAGGTCACTTGGTGAGATTGGGAGCAAGAGTGTGGGCGGAAAGCTGCCACACTCTTAAACCACCCAATCTCTGGTGAACTCAAGCAAGAACTCACTTACCACCAGGGGGCTGCTGCTAAACCATTTGTGATGGATCCACCCCCAAAATCAAGTCACTTCCTACTAGGTCCCATCTCCAACATTGGGAATTACATTTCAACATGAGATATGGAGGGAACAAACATCCAAACCATATCAGAAGCCCATCTTAGGTTGGGCACGGTGGCTCACGCCTGCAATCGCAGCACTTTGGGAGGCTGAGGCAGGTAGATCACTTGAGGTCAGGAGTTTGAGACCAGTATGGGCAACGTGGTGAAACCGTTTCTCTACTAAAAATACAAAAATTTGCTGGACATGGTGGCACACACCTGTAATCCCAGCTACTTGGGAGACTGAGGCAGGAGACTCTCTTGAACCCAGGAGGCAGAGGTTGCAGTACACTGAGATTCTGCCACTACACTCCAGTCTCAGCAACAGAGCAAAGGCTCCATCTAAAAAAAAAAAGCCTATATTAAAATTCTAAAAATTTAATATCATTTATATATATATAGTACTTTATATATATATATTTTAAAATGTATATATATTTTATTGCATTTTAGGTTTTGGGGTACATGTGAAGAACATGCAAGATTGTTGCATAGGTACATACATGGCAATGTGGTTTGCTTCCTTCCTCCCCATCACCTATATCTGGCATTTCTCCCCATATTATCCCTCCCCAACTCCCTACCCGCTGCTGTCCCTTCCTTACTTCCCCCCACCACAGACCCCAGTGTGTGATGCTCCCCTCCCTGTGTCCATGTGTCCTCATTGTTCAACACCCACCTATGAGTGAGAACATGCGGTGTGTGATTTTCTGTTCTCATGTCAGTTTGCTGAGAATAATGGTTTCCAGGTTCATCCATGTCCCTACAAAGGACACAAACTCATCATTTTTTATGGCTGCATAGTATTCCATGGTGTATATGTGCCACATTTTCACTGTCCAGTCTACCATCAATGGGCATTTGGGTTGGTTCCAAGTCTTTGCTATTGTAAATAGTGCCACAATGAGCATTTGTGTGCATGTGTCCTTATAAAAGAATGATTTATAATCCTTGGGATATATACTCAGTAATAGGATTGCTGGGCCAAATGGAATTTCTATTTCTAGGTCCTTGAGGAATCGCCGCACTGTTTTCCACAATGGTTGAACTAACTTACACTCCCACCAACAGTGTAAAATGTTCCTATTTCTCCACATCCTCTCCAGCATCTGTTGTCTCAGGAATTTTTTAATGATTGCCATTCTAACTGGCGTGAGGTGGTATCTCAATGTAGTTTTGGTTTGCATTTCTCAAATGCCCAGTGATGATGAGCATTTTTTCATATGTTTGTTGGCCTCATATATGTCTTCTTTTGTAAAGTGTCTGTTCATATCCTTCGTCCACTTTTGAATGGGTTTGTTTGTTTATTGTAAATCCGTTTTATTTCTTTGTAGATTCTGGATATCAGCCCTTTGTCAGTTGGGTAGACTGCAGAAATTTTTTCCCATTCTGTTGGTTGCCGATTCACTCTAATGACTGCTTCTTTTGCTGTGCAGAAGCTGTGGAGTTTGATGAGATCCCACTTGTCTATTTTGGCTTTTGTTGCCAATGCTTTTGGTGTTTTGGTCATGAAGTCCTTACCTATGCCTATGTCTTGACTGGTTTTGCCTAGATTTTCTTCTAGGGTTTTTATGGTGTTAGGTCTTATGTTTAAGTCTTTAATCCATCTGGAGTTAATTTTAGTGTAAGGTGTCAGGAAGGGGTCCAGTTTCTGCTTTCTGCACATGGCTAGCCAGTTTTATATCTTCAAAGTGCTCTACTAAGGTACTGGAGTCAGTCAGTTATGCAAGTAGGCTGCCAACTATGGCTGAGCCCTCAGGAGCCATCTTGATGACCAGCATAGACACAGTCTGTTGTGTTCATTCAAACTTGCCAGGAACCAAGGATCTGAGAGAGTGGTAAGTCTGGTGTGCCAAGAATGAAACTTCAAAAAAGAAACTTCAGAATCAAATTTGAATTTAGGCTGGGGACGGTGGCTCATGCCAGTAGTCCCAGCACTTTAGGAGGCCAAGGTGGGCAGATCACCTGAGGTCAGAAGTTTGAGACCAACCTGGGCAACATAGTGAAACCCTGTCCCTACTAAAAGTACAAAATTAGTTGGGCATGGTGGTGCCCATCTGTAATCCCAGCTACTTGGGAGGCTGACACAGGAGAATCACTTGAACCCAGGAGGAGGAGGTTGCAGTGAGCTGAGATCGTGCCATTGCATTCCAGCCTGGGGGACAAGAGTAAAACTCAATCTTTAAAAAAAAAAAAAAAAAAAGATTAAATCTTTCATTGTTGGGGAAGGAACAGAACAATTTTTGAGAACTTGTGAAATATCTGGCACAGAATTTAGAGTCACTAAATAATTTCAAGTTACCTAAAAATCCTAGTGATTTATTTCTATTTTAAGATGAAGTCTACTTTAAACTTCTAAAATGCAGGATTATTTAAAATGGCATCTAAATCCAAGCTGGCTTTGGTTGGTAATTCCTCTAGGACATTTTACTAAATCTTGATTTTATCTAAATGATGCTATGTCATAGATGAACTATTTATTAGTTTTGTTTGTAATCCAGGGAAATTTATTTTTAAAAAAAAGTAGAAATAACAAAGGCTTTTAAATAATTTTTAGAGTTAGAAATGTTTTCAAAATTAGATTCTTTAAACAATCAGCCCTCTCTTCCTTCTGAACTCTTCTTTTTTCTGTCCTTTGGTAGCTAATAAATAATCTGCACTCCAGAAACTTCTTTTTTCCTAGTTCTTTTTCATGCTTAACAGCGCCATGCATGATTATCCATACCATGGAAACCCATCTTAATGAAATGGAAAGATCAGCTGCTTAAAAAAAACAAACAGAACCAACCACTCATACCTCCTACAGTCCTGTTAGGCTAAAGGTCTGCGCTCCACCTGATCAGCTGCTGAGGAGGCAGTAGGTACCTGTACCACAGTTTAGCCACAACAGAAATATCATTAAAAAATAGACACTGGGCTACCAAAAGATTCAGTCCTAAAAATATTGGCAAGCAAAGAAATTTTTCCTTTCAAGTACATCTTAGTGATACCTTAGTCTCAAGGCACAGTCGATCAGATTAAACAAGCTAAAATGACATTTTGATGCTGGTCTAATCAATGAATATCTATCAACGACCAGGAAGTTTTATTTCCGTGTTTTCTGGTGTAAAGGGATTAATTTTCGGTACTCAAATCTATGGAGTTAGTTTTCTTCCACCTTTAATCACCTCACTCGGCTTGCTCATGTGCGGTGCTCATGCAGAACTTCCTAAGGGAAGGCCCCACTTGTTTTAATTTACTTCCTCTAGCAAAAGCAGAGCTAGGGGAAACACAATCTTTTTAAAAAAGAAAGAAAGAAAACATAAACTGTCTCATTTCATTCAGAAGACTTCTGTTCATCCGACTTTTAAGTCAAAGGGTAGTGTTAAGTTTTAATTTGCAACAAACTCAGATTATCCATTAACCCACTCTTGCAGGCTCTCTCCTCCCTTTCAGATATATATCTATTTTTTAAAGGGGCCAGGCTTTTTGAGTTTACCTTTCGAAAAAGTGTATTTAGGCAGAATGGTCTTCTAGAGTTATGGAATAGCTTTTCAAATGTTGGAGGGATATATTTTTTTAAATTATTCCAAAGTGCATGTTAATGAGAAGCAACAAGCTGAAATCGCCCATCTCTGGTATTAACAGCAGTGAGTAAACGTACTCTGAACTTAGTGTTCGTATTGGAAAGTAGGAAGTCGAATCAGTTTGAATTCCATCATCGCTGTAAATACTATGTAGCATTTATTATCCCATATTTTGATGTACATGTAAATGTAAAACATTTAGGTCCCCTCCCTCCCCCAAAGACTTTATTCTCCTAGAGATAAAATAAGTGTACAGGCGTACCTATTGTCCACTCCTTTCAGTTTGATGATGTGTATCTGATGAGGAAGGACAGAGATGAGAGAATCAAAATCATTACAAACCAGTACAGGTGATGAGTGGATTATTGAAATCTTATCTCCCAAAGAGCATAGCTAACTGCTACAGCAGTGGATGAGAAGTACTGGGTGGTGTGGAGGGATTGTTTTGCTCGGTTCTGCCTAGAAGACAGTTGTAGTTATTTTAGTCCCACAGGCTGCACTGCTCCCCTGGGCCTGTTTTTGCCCTGCTTTCCTGGCCTCTGTAATGGGGCCTTTGTTAGCACTTTGTAGTTTGACGTCAGTCAGCTGTCACTCCGAGTCCTCTGTCAGAAATAAAGTTACTTTTGTTTGAAGAGTCTCCAGTAATCCCCCTTCTTTTTAAACTATGATTCCCCCAAAAACATATAGTCTAACTTGTGTGCCCCAGTATTTTATCATATTTAATAATATCCATAAACCTTACATAAAAGACATTAAACAAAAAGTACTCACCCCCTTAAAAGGAGGAAGATAATGACCATCAAGTCATGGCCAAAGTACACAATCTTAGGAAACAGTGTAGTAGGTAATGATTGGACCTTTTTCATCAACGGCATTGGCATCCTTGCTTTGCAGGTGTGTTCCACCACTGGGTTTCAGAGGTTTCTGTAAATAAAGTGATTTGGGGTTCCTGCTATTGGGCATTCTTCTATCATGAAACAGTTTGGTGATGAGAAGCTTGAGTGTCTAATGCATGTGTGTCAGCTTTATTGGAGCTGCTTTTGTACTGTGGCCACCCATTTAACTTCCTCTGTGGTTGATATCTCAGAGCTAGAGGACTCTGCCTTAACTTCTTCATCAGAACACGATCTGATATCTCCAAGTATCTTGCACTGTGACGCCCCTGTAAGAGAGAGGTGGAAGACAAAAAAAAAGAAAAGAAAAAAAGCAAAACACAAACAGAGACAGGTGGAGAGGAGAGAGGCCAGGGCTGAGTTCCAGTGAGATAAACACTTTCTTACATTACTGCCTGAGACCTCTCAAACAACAGGATCTGCCTGTGGACTCTAGTGAGGGGAGAGGAACCTGCCTTCAGTTGGGTAGTCAGAAACAGTTTTCCAGGGCTAGGTGTGGAGGCTCATGCCTATAATTCCAGCACTTTGGGAGGTCAAGGCCAGAGGATTGCTTGAGCCTAGGAGTTTGAGACTAGCCTGGGCAACCTAACAAGACCACATCTCTACAGAAGTGATTTGAAAATTAGCTGGGTGTGGTGGCATGTACCTGTGGTCCCAGCTACTTGGGAGGCTGAGGTGGGAGGATTGCTTAAGCCCAGGAGGCTGCAGTGAGCTATGATCGTGCCAGTGCACTCCAGCCTGGGCAAGAGTGAAACTCTGTCTCTAAAAGCAAAAATGTTTCAGGCACAGGCAGTGCTGAAGACATCAGTTAGCAAGGTTTTGTTAATCCCCTGGAAGTGTGCAGCCCAGAATTAAACAGATGTTTAAGAACATAAATAAAATATGAATTCCTGACACTTAATACATTTAGATAAAGTCTAACTTATCTTTAAAGTTAACTTTAAACAACTGCTCTACGACTTAATATATCCCCTGTGTAGACAGTGGTCTCTAGTATAAGCTTTGGTTTAAAAAATAAATTAGGTTAAGTATGAAAACACCTCTTCAACATTTTCATATCTCTACAAGTGTTTATTAGAAATAATCCACTTTGTCCTGTATTCACTTTCTGCTGATCTAAAGTACATGCCAGTCTCTAGAGGATGACAGATAGGCAGAAATTTGTAAAACAGCAGCAGTTATGGATGGTCCAGCCTGCAAGTAGAACATCCCAGACCTCTTGGGTACTGCTGTCTCAGGGAGAAGGATCTAGCATTTCTATTCCCTCATGTACCAACCAAATAAACTTTTTTAGTTTGCAGATTTTGGTGGGAACAGGGAGGGAGTAGTAGAAGCTGAAGTTCTTGCTTTATTTAAATAATCATGACAGTAACAAAATTCGGTTAAATAAATACCCCTTCTGGGCTGGGCGTGGTGGCTCATGCCTGTAATCCCAGCATGTTGGGAGGTTGAGGCAGTCAGATTACTTGAGGTCAGGAGTTTGAGACCAGCCTGGCCAACATGGTGAAATATCATCTCTACTAAAAATATAAAAATTAGCCAAGTGTGGTGGCACACACCTATAATCCCAGTTACTCGGGAGGCTGAGGCAGGAGAATCACTTGAACCAGAGAGGTGGAGGTTGCAGTAAGCCAAGAGCAAGCCACTGCACTCCAGCCTGGGCGACAGAGTGAAACGCCCATCTCAAATTAAAAAATAATAAATAAAATAATAACGCCCCTTCTAGTTGAAGAACTAAGTTCCCACTTAAGCATAATTTGGGCTTACGCAGCTTATCTTCTTTCAAAATACCTCAAACGTTTCACCTTATTATTCCTTTTAAGGATTACAAAGTAGAAGTGGGGTGGGGAATAAACCACTAATAAAGAATAATAGCCATTTGACAGACAGGTGTTCTTAGTTTCATTTTTTAAAGTGCTTGGTAGATTCAGTCTTTTATGAATACTAAGGAATGTCCCTTATTTTTGTTTGTTTGAGACAGGTTCATTTTGAACCCAAACTGGTGTTCTCAGGGAGCATAGATTAGAGGGCAGAGATTTAGAAGTGAGGGCCCAAGCAAGAAGCACTGCTGTTGGAAGGCTGCTGTAGTGGTCCTCGTGGGGAGTGAGAAGAACGGAACTAAAATGCCATGAGGAACATGGGCCAAAGGAAGCAAGTCTGAGAGATTTAGAAGGTAAATCATTAAGATTCAGCAGCGACTCTTGGATTTGAAGAGGGAAAGGGAATCATCTAGGGTAGCTGTCAGTTGCTACCACAGATAGTTGGGCCAACCATAGCGTATTGACTGAAATAGGGGCAGGCAATTTGTGAGGGGAATTGAGCTCAGCACGGGGCATGTTGACTTCGGATATGTCTAATTTTACAGGAAGTGTCTACTTAAGAGAATGTGTATAGACACTAGCAAGGGCTGGGTAGGAACACGTAATACCTAAGGTGCCAAATGAAAACTCTTGGCAATAACAAGAAGTTAGAAAGCTAAAGAGGGTAGAAGACGCAGCAGAAATGTAGATGGGTAAGAACATCTTGGCATGTCTAAGTGACATTGTGAATAAACCTGTCCTACTGGGCCAGATGGGATTAGGGCTGAGATCAAAGCAGGTCTAATGCAGTTTGCAGACACGTTTTGTTTGGCTTTTGCAGGGCTGGATCACACAGTGTCCTGAATTTAAATTAGGTGCCAACATTTCCACACAAAATCCAGACTTCTGACTTTTCTTTTAAATAAAAGGGGTCCTGGGGGTAGATTTGGCAACACTGGTAGTCCTATATGATAACAATCGACTGAAGTATATGTCCTTTCTCTCCAAGGAACCTGTTTTACTTTTTTATGTTATTTTGTTGGGCCGTTAGATATTTGAATTTTCTGCTGTTTTGTGCGTGTTGCTGTTTGTTTGTTTTTTTAGCCAGGTTTATAAGTCAGATGAATTTTCTGCTTCTGAGTCAAAGATCAGTAGGGAACAAAGGTGCAAAGGTAGATTAGCAACAGGTTACGGAGGATTTTGAGTGCCAAATGAAGGAGTGTAAATGTAGGCAGTGGGCCACCTTTGAATAAGGAATTGATGAGATTAAAGCCATATTTAGGAGGATTATTCTGGACCAGTATGAAAATACAGAAATTAGGGAGAACAGTTACTAGTTTTGAAAGAGAAGAGAGAAAGGAGATGGTGTTGGGATACATAAATGGACTTTTACAGTGCAAAATGGGAAGTGTTTTATAGTGATATCATCTAGAAAAGCTATTCAGTGCCACATAAGGCACTATATGGGCAGTTGTATTCGGTGGGAAATTTGCTTGCAGACTTCCAGAACTGAAACCAATGTGTTGTGTGGGGACAGTGAGTGTTGGGTATTATGGAAAGGTCAAACAAAATATGCTTACATGGCCCACAGGTCACTGTAGTCTCTGTTCTAAGTATACTGTAAATGGAGAAATGTCCTTTTAAAAAAAAGGCTAAAATTAATATCTGATTGTTATTAACTGTTTGCCAAACACTGTTCTAAGCTCTTTACACAGACATTTTATTTAATCCTCACAACCAATTTCTGAAGTAGGTACTACTGCAATTTCCATTTTATAGACAAAGAAACTAAAACCCTAGAGGTTAGGAACTTACCCAAATTCACAAGGCTGATAAGGACGGAACCAGGATTTGAATGCAAGCAGTCTGCCTCTCCAGAGGTTTATCGTTTAACTGCTATGTTAAGCTGCCCTTGCATCTTTATCTGTTCTAATGCTACACAAATAGGCAACTTTACAGGTAGAGAACCTTATGCTTTCATTCTGGAAGCTCTGTTATAACTTATTTCAGGGGTGTCAGTTTGGTTCAGGTCCTCCTAGAAAACCTGAAACTCCATAATTGACCCTTGAACTGTCTCTTAGGGAGCAGATAAGTCCTTGGGTGACCTTGAGAGAACAATTAAGTTCAAATGTCTATTCTCTTCCATTAGCTAATGGCTCAGTGTTAGCTTATAATTACATGCTTCTAACCCTTTGTTGAAAAATAACTCTTATAAAAATGCTTTTTTTCTTTTTTGAGATGGAGTCTTGCTCTGTTGCTCAGGCTGAAGTGCAGTTGCATGATCTCAGCTCACTGCAACTTCTGCCTCCTGGGTTCAAGGGATTCTCCTATCTCCGCCTCCCGAGTAGCTGGGATTACAGGCACGTGCTACCACACCTGGCCAATTTTTGTATTTTTTGTAGAGATTTGATTTCACCATATTGGCCAGGCTGGTCTCGAACTCCTGACCTTGTGATCTGCCCACCTTGGCCTCCCAAAGTACTGGGATCACAGGCATGAGCCACTGCACCCAGCCATAAAAATGCTTTTTTAAGATGAAAGCTAAAACATGCTCAATTTTTTTTCATATGTTGTCATGAAAAATTATCATAGGACAAATTTTTTTTTTTTTTTTTTGAGACTGAGTTTCACTCTTGTTTCCCAGGCTGGTGTGCAATTGTGCGGTCTCAGCTCACCGCAACCTCCACCTCCTGGGTTCAAGCAATTCTCCTGCCTCAGCCTCCTGAGTAGCTGGGATTACAGGCACGCGCCACCATGCCCAGCTAATGTTTTGTATTTTTAGTAGAGATGGGGTTTCACCATGTTGACCAGGATGGTCTCTATCTCTTGACCTCATGATCCACCTGCCTCGGCCTCCCAAAGTGCTGGGATTACAAGCCTGAGCCACTGCGCCTGGCCTGACAAATTTTATAGATATTCGAATTTGGAAAAAGTTGTGAGCCCATAACATTGCAGAGAAGCAAATGCATTTGATGCAAAGCCTCACACTTGTCAAGTTTTTCTACTATACTTAGTGTGGTTTCTTTCTCTTTGGCCTACAGATGAAACATGTAAATGAAAGATTTCAAGATAAAAAAAATAAAGAGATTGTTCTCACATGCATTGGCATCACTTCAGGAGTTGGACGACTGCTCTTTGGCCGGATTGCAGATTATGTGCCTGGTGTGAAGAAGGTTTATCTACAGGTACTTTTTTACACTTTTTTTTCCCCCTACAAAAAATTATTCTCATCACCTGATGGCTTATTAAATGTGCTTACATGCTTCAGTTCTTGTATAAAAATGAGAAATATTTTCTACAACATAACTCCTATAGGCAGTTTTTCAAGGACAAAATCAGTTATGAGTCTGTGTTTTAAACATGAGAAATTGGCAATGAAACAACAATTGCTTTGTTTGGTCATGGAACTCCACCAAACCAGAATGGTTTTCATCCATTGCTTTTCTAAGAAGAATGTTTTTTGGTGTAGTTCTCATGTCATGTGCAGATCCTGTGCCTTCTGGGTGTCTTATGAAATTTGGTCATGTGTGTGACTTTTGAACTTCTTTAGGGCAAATTGCCTCCTGGTGTTTTGGGTTGAGCATAAACAAATGCTGATTCCAAGATCATTACTGACAATCAACAGAACAGGGATTGAAGTGACTCCTTCTTGCGACACACTGTTAAATGCTGAAGAGTTAAGTGAAACATGGTCTGTGCCCTCAGCTAGTGGCTAATGGTCTCATAGGAGAAGATAAAACAGTGTTGCAGCACAGTGGAATAATGGGTTTGCTAGATGGGTGCCATGGCAACACCGGGCACTGTGCATCTGAGTCACTAGTGAGGGTCTGAGCAGAGTTACAGAGGTGAGGACCAAGTATGTGGAAAAGGAAAACAGAGAAGCATGCACCGAGCAGAGACAAACACATGGAAAAGCTGTGGAGGTGTGACATGGGAGGATATATCTGGGAAACCGAATGTTTGAATGGAATAAAGGAAGAATAGTGGATGGATTGGTTGGGGAGATAGACAGGAAGCAGCTTGGGAAGGGCCATTATGTACATGAACTCTATCCTGAAATCTTCAAGGAGCTATTAAAGGATTTTAAGCCAGAGAGTGACATAAGTTGGGGAAGCAGGTGGTTGGTGTTTTTTGTTTTTTGAGACAAGGTTTCACTCTGTTACCCAGGAGTACAGTGGTGCCATTATGGCTCACTGCAGCCTCGACCTCCTGGGCTCAGCCCTCCTGGGCTCCCACCTCAAACTCCTGAGTAACTGTGACTACAGGTGCATGCCACCACACCTGGCTAATTTTTCTATTTTTTTGTAGTAATAGGCTTTCACTGTCTTTCCCAGGCTGGTCTCAAACTCTTGGACTCAAACAATCCACTCATTTTGGCTTCCCAAAGTGCAGGGATTATAGGTGTAAGCCATGCCCAGGCTGAGCTGTGTTTTATAAAGATCAATCTCAGCCATGTGTGGTGGCTCATGCCTGTAATCCCAGCACTTTGGGAGGCCGAGGTGGGCAGAGCACCTGAGGCCAGGAGTTTGAGATTAGACATGGCAAAACCCCATCTCTACTAAAAATACAAAAATTAGCCAGGTGTAGTGGCACATTCCTGTAATCCCAGCTACTCAGGTGGCTGAGGCAGGAGAATCACTTGAACCTGGGAGGCAGAAGTTACAGTGAGCCAAGATTGTGCCACTGCACTCCAGCCTGGGTGACACAGCAAGACTCCATCTCTCGGGGGCAGGGTGGGGAAATGAATCTGGTAACTGTAACGGGTGGAATAGAATGGAGGAGGGGGTAAGAGTTGAGATAGTCACAAAAGACCACATACAAATGAATAATTTCATTTATATGAAGTGTCCAGAATAGTCATCTCTGTCTCTTTCCATAGAGAAAGAAGGTAGATTTGTGGTTATAGGGGCTGGGAGAAGGAGGGAATGGGGAGTAACTGCTTTGTGGGGGTAATGAAAATGTTATAAAATTAGATAGTGATGATGGTTGTACAATATTGTGAATATACTAAAACTCACTGAATTGTACACTTTAAATGGGTGAATTTAATAGGATGTGAATTATATCTCAATAAAGCTATTTTTTGAAAAGGCTGGGCATGGCGACTCATGTCTGTAATCTCAACACTTTAGGAGGCTGAAGCAGGAGGATCACTTCAGGCCAGTTTGAGATAATCCTGGAATCATAGTGAGACCCCATCTCTAAAAAAAAAAAAAAAAAAAAAAAAAAAACGTTTTTAAGTTAGCCAGGCATGGTGGCACACACCTGTAGTCTTAGCTATGCAGGAGGCTGAGGCAGGAGGATCGCTTGAGCCTAGGGCTTTGAGGTTACAAAGGAGTATGATCATGCCACTGCACTCCAGCCTAGGTGACAGAGCGACACCTTGTCTCTAAAATCTAGAAAAAAAGAGATGAGGCCCAGAGACTAGTTGGAAACTATATTAAGGTAGTCTAGGGGTCTATACAGGAAGAACCAAGGCAGAGATATTGAGATCAAATGGAATAAGCTAGGGACATAGAGAATGAGAATTTGATGAAGCCACTTACACTGGATCTGAGATTTGTGACTCAGGGAATGGAGTGGATGGTTTTGCTATCTTATCAAGATCAATATTCAGTAGATCTAAGTATGATGATGAATTTTTTTTAATTGAAAAAAATTTTTTCACCCAACCTACTTGCCTCTGCTCCAACAATGAGTTTATTTTTGCCATGTTAAGTTTGTGATACCTGTAGGAAAGCCAAGTTGAGTTTAGAGCTCATGGAGGAGTCTGGATAAGAGGCCTGTGGGTTAAAAGCCCTGAGAGTTTGGCATTGATGGGCTACTGAAGTCAGTGGAGGACTAGGGAGATTGAAAGGGAGTGGCCAGAGAGGCAGGGGAGAAAATCAGGGACGAGAGTGTTTCTCGGGGCAGGAGTGGTCAACAGTGCCAGTAGCTAGTGACAAAGAGGCTGAAAGGTTTTATTCGAATTTAGAAGAGGGAGGCTATGAGCGACCTTACAGAGAATGGTTTCAGTGGATGGCAGGTACAGAAAATTGATTGTGATCATTTTCACAAATGGAGATATAGACAACTTTGTCCAAATGCTTGGCTGTGGAAGGAAGGTAAAGGCGAGCCACAAGGGGGGGCCTTAGGATTTGGGGATTAAGCCTGTCGAATTATATTATCCATGAGAGGCAGTATTTGAGCAGGGCCTTGAAAAAGAGGTTAAATTTGGACACAGGAAAATTATTGCAAAAGGCATTACAGATAAAATTAACTTCCATTAATTGACTTGATAACAGTCAACTATTTATTGAGGATTTTCATGTGCCAGACAATGAACTGAGTGCTCTCCATGTGTCATCTCGTTGATCCTTGCCTCAGCCCTCTAAGAGAGGAGGTACCATTGTTATTTCCACTTAGAGATGTGAACACTGAGGAACAGAGAGGCTACCTCAGCGTGGGTGTCAGTGTGTATAGAGGTCCAGGCAGTCACAGACAGCCTGGTCACACAGCTAGAAGGAAGTGAAGGCAGTTGGTAATGTGCTACTTTTAAAAATGTATTTATTGGCTGGGTGCAGTGGCTCACGCCTGTAATCCCAGCACTTTGGGGGCCCAAGGCAGGTGGATCACCTGAGGTCAGGAGTTCGAGACCAACCTGACCAATATGGTGAAACGCCATCTCTAAAATAAATAATAAATACATAAATAAATAAAAAAATGTATTTATTGTATCACAATCACTTTGTCAATATCTCACTGTAGACATCCTCATCTAGCAGTCTTGTTCTCCAGTGTCAAGGGAGCCCTCTAACGGACATTTGTTGCACTACAGACTTTCAGCTTTCATTCATTCAAAAACTTGAGTGACTCCTGTGCCCCAAGCACCAGCTCAGATGCTGTTAGGGTGATGCAAACAAGACAGACACGGTCCCTGAGTTCCTAAAGCCAGACTGAAGCAGGAAGATGCCAAATGTGTTTGGAAACCCAAGAAGACGGGGAGAGTGGCATGGGAAGAGACTGGGAAATTCGAGTGGGCCAGATTAGACCGAGCCTTGAAAGCCAAGATGAAGAGACTTTGCTTTCAGAGTAGTGGACTTTTGTTGAAGGATGTAGGTCTAATTTTACATTTTTAAAGTCACTATGGTTGTTCTGTGTGTGGAGGATGGATTACAGGGGGAAACGAGTGTAAGAGGGGAGGAAGACCCATTAGGAGATCAGTACAGGGTCCAGGTGAGAGATGATAGACTATGGTGCTGTAATAGGTAAAGTCATGATATATTTTATACATCAGCATTTTATTCCAAAACAATTTTTGAATGTCCTCTTCCCCTAGATAGGGCAGACAGATCATCTGCAATATTTTTGGAACACATTTTAAAACTTGTTTCTAGAAATTTACAAAAGAAAATATAGCCTTTCTTAGCTTGTCCCATGTTGGTCTGCAGTTACACAGCAGTAAGTTAAAAGTTAGCGTTGTGGGTTTAGTTTGTGGTGGACCAACAGAACTCTGTTGCCAAATGTTTTCTGTCCTGGATGCCTAATCAGAGGCTCTGAAAGTCTGGAGACTTTATATTGACTAAACTTTAGGAACGTCAATTAGATGTCCATCTCCAAGATACCTTCTTATTCAGGTGCAGCTCATTATTTCCTCTTGAGCTATACTTGAGATTCTTGAGAAAAACCTGAACTGACATTTGTCTAGCAATGCTCTCCTTGAGATAGCAATAGGAAAGGTAAGAACAAAAGGAATCTTTTGTTCTCATGTACATACACTAACTCACAGAAGGTGACTTCTTCTGTAGCCTGTGCTATTATAGCAAATATTATATTTATGTATTTATGATATATGACCTATTTCCTTAAAGAAAACAAAAGCAATATAGACATGTAAACTGTCACCCACTTATTATCAGTGCCACAGCCTAGGAGAAAATAAGGAGGCTGTGTATCTCTTATTTGAATCTAACAAGAGCTGCTGTGTTTGAGGGCAAGTTTTAAAAGATTTATGTAATACTAAATGTATTCGTCTTTCACACTGAATCCCAGCATCACCAGATCAGTATTTGATGCCTGGATTAATATTTATTTTGGTGAGGGCTGAAGCACGGAATCTGTTTTAAGTGTAGTTTGCCAGATGTCGGCACGAGCTCCTTGTGGCTCAGGCATCCCTGCATATGAGGAATAGGTATGTTCTCACCAGCCTCACCCTCTTACCTCCAAATTTAGCCAGATTCTAGGTAGTAGCATCTCCTGGGAAGGAGCATCACTACAGTAGCTACAAATAAGGTGAAAGAAGCAAATTATTTTTCTGAGAAGTACGAATAGATGTATCAATTTCTATAAACACAAGTCTTAAAATGAAAAAAATTATATTTAAATAACTACATAAATCATTGTCTAATTTTAAAAAATATAACAATATAGTTTGAATAGAGAAAAGGACAACTGGCAGTCGGGGAAGTATAAAGAAATAATATGCTCAGAATATATAGCAATAAGTTAGAAACTTTTACATAAATAATTTTTTACAAAACTGACCAAAGAAGAAAAATTTGAAGAGGCCAAGTTCCAGGACTCATGTTACATAAATTGTTCTAAAATAACATTAGTACTTAAGCAAAGTTGAAAAGTTAACAAAGCTAAGTACTGTACTAGGCTTTCAACATTAACTAAGTATTAAAATTCTACAGAGCTGGTTTTCTTATCTTTAAAGAAATTTGTTGGCAAGCGGCTCTGGTGTTCAAAAAAGGAAATGTGTACTGACCAAAATAGGAAAAGAATATGAAGCACATTAAAAGAAAAATATATATATTCCTGAAAACCTTGTATAATTACAGTGGCATGGTTGGGAATGTTTGGTCTGTAGTTTTAACAATTAAATCCATTGAATCTGGCCCCTTACCATCCTGAAGTTTTATTCTAGATTCCTGGAGTTTGTGATTATAGATATGTTTCTAATATTTAAGTAAGTTTCTATGTTTATCTCCTTTTGTGTTTGTACATAGAATAAAAATGTTTCTACTGTTAAGAATATTAAGATTGACACAGTGGCTCATGCCTGTAATCCTACACTTTGGGAGACCAAAGCAGGTAGTTTGAGCCCAGGAGTTCAAGATTGGCTTGGGCAACATAGTAAAACCCATCTCTACAAAACATAAAAAATTAGCTGGGCATGGTGGTATGTCCTAGTTACTTGGGTGACTGAAGTGTGAGGGTCACTTTGAGCCCAGGAGTCTGAGGCTGCAGCGAGTTGTGATCACACTACTGCATTCCAGCCTGGGCAACAAAGTGACACCTGTTTCAAATATAAAAAATAAAAAATTGGGGTTTATCTACTTAGATTTTCAATAAAAATTACTACTTAAATCTTTATGTACTTGTTAATTTCAAACCCCTTTCTACATTTTATCTTTAGATCTCTTTTTGTCTCAATAAATGGGAAGCATAAGGAAGTCTTTTTACTTGCTCAAGGTCATAGGGAGCTTAGAAGCTGATCATGTCCCTTTAAGCCCCAGCTCTTTCCAACCTGCTGGGCTGTAAGCCTGGCAATTACTGCTAAGCAGTTATGCTTGTGCTGTCATGGAAGTTGTGTTGAAGAGGATATTATATTTAATTAGCAAATACAAATCAGAAGAATAGGGAGATTTTGTTCTTTAGAAGTGCCAGTGTGAAGTGCTTGGCTTATTTTTCAAATGGCCAACTCGCAATCTTAAACTAACCATAATTTTACTGTAAGATCATATTTTAGTGATTGAAGAAAAAATGTACCAACTATATGATATGATGGTGTCAAAAAGAACTAACCCAATATGAAACATTTTTCAAGAGCGTGTTTCCTATTTTGGTGTCAGTGGACCACTTGTGTTAAAGTTGTGAAAACCAACACACCTGAATTCCACCCAGAACTCACACTCTGCACCTTCAGAGCCCCTCAAATTGTGAGTGGCTGTCCTGAGGTGTACTACCAACCTCCAGCATCCGTAGGTCCGTAGGTGTGCTAGTGGAGCCTAGGAGAAACAGAATAGATGAAGACAGTGATGCATGCAGCTATTTTCTCTGGTCTCTCTTTCCTCCCCAGCCTCACTGTCATTGGGAGGCACCCTTAGGCACAGTTCTGTTCACTGCCTGCTGCTGCCTACTTGGACCATGGGTTCCAGGATGGCTCCATCTTCTGTGCTTTGGGCACATTACTTAACCTCTCCCAGCATCACTATCTTCATCAGTAAAATAGAGACAACATTAGTAACCACCTCATAAAGTTGTTATGAGGCTCACCAGTGAGATAATCAATCTAACGTGCTTACAACAATGCTTGACACTTAGTAAATACTAAATAAATGATAGTTGCTATAATATGCATGCTTAAAAAAAAAAACCTGATGCTTTTAAAAACATTTTTTCTGCTGACTAGTAAACTGTTCAGTTTTAACAAGTTCTGTGCCTTAAAAAAATGTATTGAATTGACTGTTTTCTCCTTTTTTGTGCCCACCATGCTTTGTTTTTATTTCCTTTTTTTTGCGTCATTTTATTTATTTTATTATTATTTTTTGAGACAGAGTCTTGCTCTGTTGTCCAGGCTGGAGTGCAGTAGCATGAGCTTGGCTCACTGCAACCTCCATCTCCTGGGCTCAAGCAATTCTTCGGTCTCAGCCTTTCAAGTAGCTGGGATTACAGGCGTGTGCCACCATGACCAGCTAATTTTTTTATTTTTAGTAAAGACGAGGTTTTACCATGTTGACCAGGCTGGTCTCGAACTCCTGACCTCAGGTAATCTGCCTGTCTTGGCCTCCCAAAGTGCCAGGATTATAGGTGTGAGCCACCACGCCTGGCCCATACTTTGAATATATAACTACAGTAGCATATAAACACTTCACTTGTGCTTATTTATTTAAATGTCCATCTTTCCATAACCCAGGGGTAGGAACAAAGTCTTATTCATTGTTGAAATCTCTAGCACATAGCACAGTGCCTACCAAATAGTGGGCACAATCAGGTGTTTGATTCCATTAACTACTCTAATACTGAAATGAAAGTGTTCAATGGCTCAAAATAAATATCATAAGCCTTAACTCTGGGGTGCTTAAATTTATTTGTAATGTCTGCCAGTAAAGTATACATAGTTTTAAAAGTTAAAAAAAATCAATTGTTTGATGAATTTGAGCTGATTGAGCACTGACCAGGTACAGGATCCTTAAACTTCATAAAGACTTTTTTTTTTTTTGAGATAGAATTTCACTCTTGTTGGCCAGGCTGTAGTGTAATGGCATGATCTCAGCTTACTGCAACCTCCGCCTCTCAGCTTCTAGTGATTCTCCAGATTCAGCCACCCCAGTAGCTGGGATTACAGGGACCACCACCACACCCAGCTAATTTTGTATTTTTAGTAGAGACAAGTTTTCTCCATGTCGGTCAGTTGGTCTCAAACTCCCGATCTCAGGTGATCTGCCCACCTAGGCCTTCCAAAGTTCTGGGATTACAGGCACGAGCCACTGTGCCTTGTGAATTTTTTTTTTTTTTTTTTTTTTTTACAGATTCTGAGTTCAAGGGCTGGGAGGGAAAGTAAACACATAAAAAGTTATTTTTGGCTGGGTGCTGTGGCTCATGCCTGTAATCCTAGCACTTTGGGAGGCCAAGGTGGGAGTATCACTTGGGGTCAGGAGTTTGAGACCTGCCTGGTCAAAATGGTGAAATCCCATCTCTACTAAAAATACAAAAATAAGCCAGATATGGTGGTGCTTGCCTGTAGTCCCAGCTGCTTAGGAGGTAGAAACAGGAGAATCGCTTGAAGCCAGGAGGCAGAAGTTATAATGAGCCAAGATCTTACCACTCACTGCACTCCAGCCTGGGTGACAGAGCGAAACTCTGGATTAAAAAAAAAAAAAAAAAAAAAGTTATTTTCTTCTTGTCCCTTAATGGAAATATTGAGAAAGTGCTGGGGGAACTTGAAGGAGATGACTATAGGAGTTGATTATGTATATAAAATCAAAGTGAATGAGGCAGTAGCAGGGGGGAGAACAAGCAATCACTTAGAAGTCCTAAGCATGTTGCATGGTAGTTGTGACATTCACTTTTCCTGAGAGCAGAGCTGACATTATGGTGTCCATCCTAGGTACTCTCCTTCTTCTTCATTGGTCTGATGTCCATGATGATTCCCCTGTGTAGCGTCTTTGGGGCCCTTATTGCTGTGTGTCTCATCATGGGTCTCTTCGATGGATGCTTCATTTCCATTATGGCTCCCATAGCCTTTGAGTTAGTTGGTGCCCAGGATGTCTCCCAAGCAATTGGATTTCTGCTCGGATTCATGTCTATACCCATGACTGTTGGCCCACCCATTGCAGGTAAATATAATGATTCTCCACTAATTATATTACTTCATAGTATTTTCTACTTCAGGTCTTAATTAAGTCTCACTTATATGTGAAACATATTACAGGTTATTGATTACTGGTCTTTTGCTTTTATGTGTGCTTTACTGGCAACATTTTTAATAAGGCTAGTTATAAACGGTATGTCGAAAAAGTTTGCTGAAGAGTCCCTCTTATCATTACTGGTAGCTAAAACACTGAATAAAATATGTAACAGTGGGCCAGGCACAGTGGCTCACACCTGCAATCACAGCACTTTGGGAGGGTAAGGCAGGAGGATCACCTGAGTCCAGGAGCTTGAGACCAAGCCTGGGCAGCATAGTGAGATACTATCTCTACAAAAAATAAAAAAAAAATCAGGAGACCCATCTCACATGCAAAGACTCACATAGACTCAAAATAAAGGGATGGAAGAAGATTTACCAAGCAAATGAAGAGCAAAAAATAGCAGGGGTAGCGATCCTAGTCTCTGATAAAACGAACTTTAAACCAACAAAGATTAAAAGAGACAAAGAAGGACCTTACATAATGCTAAAAGGATCAATGCAACAAGAAGAGCTAACTATCCCAAATATATATGTACCCAATGCAGAAGCACCCAGATACATAAAGCAAGTTCTTAAAGACCTACAAAGAGACTTAGACTCCCACACAATAATAGTGGGAGACTTTAGCACTCCACTGACAATATTGTACAGATCAATGAGACAGAAAGTCAACAAAGATATCCAGGACTTGAATGCAGATTTGGACCAAGTGGACCTAATAGATATTTACAGGACACTCCAACCCAAATCCACAGAATACACATTCTTCTCAGCACCACACTGCACTTACTCCAAAACTGATCACATAATTGGAAGTAAATCACTCCTCAGCAAATGCAAAAGAACAGAAATCATAACAAGCACTCTCTCAGACCACAGTGCAATCAAATTAGAACTCAGGATTAAGAAAAGCACTCAAAACCACACAATCACATGGAAACTGAACAACTTGCTCCTGAATGGTGAATGCATAAACAATGAAATGAAGGCAGAAATAAAAATGTCCTTTGAAACCAACAAGAATGAAGACACAATGTACCAGATCCTATGGGACACATTTAAAGCAGTGTCTAGAGGGAAATTTACAGCAATAAATGCCCACATGAGAAGCAAGGAAAGATCTAAAATTGACACCCTATTATCAAAATTGGAAGAGCTAGAGGAGCAAGATCAAAAAAACTCAAAAGCAAGCAGAAGACAAGAAATAACTAAGATCAGAGCAGCACTGAAGGAGATAGAGACACAAAAACCCCTTCAAAAAATCAATAAATCCAGGAGCTGGTTTTTTGAAAAGATCAACAAAATAGATAGACTACTATCTAGACTAATAAAAAAGAAAAGAGAGAAGAATCAAATAGATGCAATAAAAAACAACAAAGAGGAGATCACCACCAATTCCTCAAAAATACACACTATCATCAGAGATGACTACAAACAACTCTATGCACACAAACCAGTAAATCTGGAAGAAATGGATAAATTACTGGACACTTGCACTCTCCCAAGACTAAGCCAAGAAGTTGAAACCCTGAATAGACCAATAACAAGGGCTGAAGTTGAGGCAGCAATTAATAGCCTACTGACCAAAAAAGTCCAGGTCCAGATGCGTTCACAGCTGAATTCTACCAGACATACAAAGAGGAGCTGGTACCATTCCTGTTAAAACTATTCCAAATAATACAAAAAGAGGGAATCCTCCCTAACTCTTCCTATGAGACCAACATCATCCTGATACCAAAATCAGGCAGAGACACAACTAAAGAAGAAAACTACAGCCAATATCCATGATGAACATTGATGCAAAAATCTTCAATAAAATACAGGCAAACTGAATCCAATAGCACATCAAAAAGCTTATCCACCACGATCAAGTAGTCTTCACCCCAGGGATGCAAGGCTGGTTCAGCATATGCAAATCTAAAAACATAATTCACCACATAAACAGAACCAAAGACAAAACCCACATGATTATCTCAATAGATGCAGAGAAGACCTTCGACAAAACTCAACAGCCCTTTATGCTAAAAACTCTCAATAAACTAGGTATCAATGGTACGTATCTCAAAACAATAAAAGCTATTTACAACAAACCAATAGCCAGTATCATACTGAATGGGCAAAAATTAGAAACATTCCCTTTAAAAGTTGGCACTAGACAAGGATGCCCTCTCTCACCACTCCTATTCAATATAATATTGGAAGTTCTAGCCAGAGCAATCAGGCAAGAAAAAGAAATAAAGGGCATTCAACTAGGAAAAGAAGAAGTCAAATTGTCCCTCTTTGCAGACAACATGATCGTATATTTACAAGACCCCATCATCTCAGCCCAAAACCTCCTTAAGCTGATAAGAAACTTCAGCAAAGTCTCAGGATACAAAATCAATATGCAAAAATCACAAGCATTTCTATACACCAATAACAGACGGAGAGCCAAATCATGAGCAAACTCCCATTTACAATTGCTACAAAGAGAATAAAAATACCTAGGAATACAACTAACAAAGGAGGTAAAAGATCTCTTCAAGAAGAACTACAAACCACTGATCAAGGAAATAAGAGAGGACACAAACAGATGGAGAAGCATTCCATGCTCATGGTTAGGAAGAATCAATATTGTGAAAATGGCCATACTGCCCAAAGTAATTTATAGATTCAATGCTATCCCCATCAAGCTACCATTGACCTTCACAGAACTGGAAAAAAAAAACACTTTAAACTTCATATGAAAAATAAAATTTAAAAGAAAAAGAAGAAATTTAAAAAAGAAAGAAAAAATAAATAAAATAAACTTTATATGAATCCAAAGAGAGCCCACATAGCCAAGACAATCCTAAGAAAAAGAACAAAGCTGGAGGCATCACCCTACCTGAATCCAAACTATACTATAAGGCTACAGTAATCAAAACAGCATGATACTGGAACCAAAACAGAGATATAGACCAAAGAGCAAAACAGAGGCCTCAGAAGCAACACTACACATTTACAACCACCTGATCTTTGATAAACCAGACAAACACAGGCAATGGGGAAAGGATTCCCTGTTTAATAAATGATGTTGGGAAAACTGGCTAGCCATATTCAGGAAGCTGAAACTGGACCCCTTCCTTACACCTTATACAAAAATTAACTCCAGATGGATGAAAGATTTAAACATAAGAACTAACACCATAAAAACCCTAGAAGAAAACCTAGGCAAAACCATTCAGGACATAGGCACAGGCAAGGACTTCATGACTAAAACACTAAAAGCAATGGCAACAAAAGCCAAAATCAACAAATGAGACCTAATTAAACTTAAGAGTTTCTGCACAGCAAGAGACACAATCATTAGGGTAAACCAGCAACCAACAGAATGGGAAAAATTTTCACAATCTACCCATCGGACAAAGGGCTAATATCCAGAATCTACAAAGAACTAAAACAGATTTACAAGAAAAAAACAAACAAACTCATTCAAAAGTGGGCAAAGGATATGAACAGACACTTTTCAAAAGAAGACAAATATGCGGCCAACAAAACTACGAAAAAACGCTCATCATCACTGGTCATTAGAGAAATGCAAATCAAAACCACATTGAGATACCATCTCATGCCAGTTAGAATGGCGATCATTAAAAAATCTGGAGACAACAGATGCTGGAGAGGATGTGGAGAAATAGGAACACTTTTACACTGTTGGTGGGAGTGTAAATTAGTTCAACCATTGTGGAAGACAGTGTGGCGATTCCTCAAGGATCTAGAAATAGAAATTCCATTTGACCCAGCAATCCCATTATTGGGTATATATTGAAAGGATTATAAATCGTTCTATCATAAAGACACATGCACATGTATATTCACTGTGGCACTGTTTACAATAGTAAAGACCTGGAACCAACCCAAATGCCCATCGATGATAGACTGTACAAAAAAATGTGGCACATATACTCCATGAGATACTATGCATCCATTAAAAAAGATGAGCTCGTTTTTTGTAGAGGCATGGATGAACCTAGAAACCATCATTCTCAGCACACTGACACAAGAACAGAAAACCAAACACCACACGTTTTCACTCACAGGCAGATGATGAACAATGAGAACACTTGGGCACAGGGAAGGGAACAACACTCACAGGGCTAGGTGAGCAGGTGGAGGGGAGGGGAGGTGGGGGACAGTGGGGATGGGTGGGGAAAATGGGGAGAGTAACACTGGGAGAAATGCCTGGTGTAGGCAACGGTGGGGTGGGGATGGAGACAGCAAACCACCATGGCATGTATTACCTACGTGACAATCCTGCAGGATGCAGGACGTGCACGTGTACCCCAGAGCCCAAATACAATAAAATAAATAAAAGGAAAAAGAAAAATAACATAGTAGAAAAAACCCAAATGCCCATAAATAGATAATTGGATAAACAAAACGTAGAATATCTACAGTGCAATATTATTCATCCATAAAGAGGAGAACTGATGCTACCAGGTAAATGAACCTCAAGAACCTTACATGAAGTGAAAGAAGCCAAACATAAAAGGTGACAGCTGGGCCTGGCGGCTCACACCTGTAATTCCAGCACTTTGAGAGGCCAAGGCAGGAGGAGCATTTGCGCTCAGGAGTTCCAGACTCACTTGGGCAATATAGCAAGACCTTGTCTCTACTAAAAATTAAAAAAAAAAAATTAGCCTAGCATGGTGGCACATACTAATAGTAGTAGTTCCACCTACTCCAGAAGCCAAGGTGAGAGGGTCTGTTGAGCCTGGGAGATCAAGGCTGCAGAGCTGTGATAGCACCATTCACTCCAGCCTGGGTGACCTGTCTCAAAATAAAATAAAAGATTGTATATCGTCTGATTCATTTCATGTAAAATATACAGAATAGGTAAATGCATACAGATAGAACACAAACTGGTGGTTGCCAGGGTCTGGAGAGAAAGAGGATTGGGAAGTAACTATTTAATTGGGATGAAGTGTCCTTTTGGCATAATGAAAATATTTTGGAACTAAATAGAAGCGGTGGGTGCACAACATTGTGTATGCACTAAGTGCCACTGACTTGTTCACTTTAAAATAGTTGCTAGTTCTAGCTCATGTGAATTCTACCTCTAGAAATTCTCTGAATGGTATTATAAAGATGTCTCATGTTCAGTATTACTTGGATGCCTGTGTGAATTAGTATTAGAAGATTCAATGTAAGTATGATAAAATGTAAATATATGGACTGTCATCTGTGTTTGGCACATGAGGTGATCAGCAAAGGTTGAGCTCAATTCCTTCTCATATCCTGAACTGCATTCCTAGTCATGAATCAAGCAAGCAGACTTACTACCGAGCAGACTAAATACAGTTTAAGTTCAAAAGGTTGTGGTATTCCTACAGGAGAACCCTCCATTCCTTCTTCTCTCCCACAAGTAATATACTATTCACTCTTCTTTATACCCCACAAGCTTAGTTTTACAGTTTCTAAGTCCACGGCAGATTTTATATAAGTGACACTTTAGTAGTAAATAGTTTTGCTACCAGAAGTGACAGTTAACAGCAAGAATAAGGGAGGTAACAGGAAACTTCTAAAGCAAGCAGAACAACAGCACACAGCAACTCGCAGCAGAAAGTCCCTGGCTCGCCAGGAGGCTCTGAAGGCATCATAGTATTAGAGCAACACATCATTATGAGTGTTCATAAGGATGAAGAGTTCAGTTATATATGGAATAGTCTGATTCCCAAGATAGAAAACTTGTATATTTACAGATATTGTCTTTTTTTCTTTTTTTTTTTTCTTTGAGACAGAGTCTCGCTCTGTCACCATGCTGTCACTGGTGCAATCTCCACTCACTGCAACCTCTGCCTCCTGGTTCAAGTGATCCCCTGCCTCAGCCTCCCCAGTAACTGGGACTACAGGCACATGTCACCACGCCCGGCTACTTTTTTGTATTTTAGTAGAGACAGGATTTCGCCATTTGGCCAGGATGGTCTCGATCTCCTGACCTTGTGATCCACCCACTTCAGCCTCCCAAGGTGCTGGGATTACAGGCATGAGCCACTGCACCTGGCCAATATTGTCTGTTTTATATACGTAGAATGGATATACATATTTTTATGTGTTGGTACTTAACTGGACAATCTGTCAGCTATTTATTTAACAAAGTCAGATATTTAGTACAATATGTTCCCTGGACATTTTAGATAACTTAGGTTGTATAATATAAGTTATAAAACTTTTAAAACAAACATGAAGATAACTTTTAAAACCATGAGTCCTGGAATTCTATAGAGAAATTAGAAATGATGAGTACCCTAAATAATAGTTTTTAGAAACAGAACCCAAATATAGAATGCCATTAGTATATTCTTTTATATTTTCTTCCCAGGTACTTAATAAACCTTAGTATCTTTCTAAAATGTATATAACAGCCTAACTTTCATCCAAATTATTAGATTTACAATTTTTCTTATTTTTGAATTATAATTTAAAATAGTTTCATGTTATTTCATGAAAAACAAATAGACCAAAGAGTAGTTTGAAGCTGGGCATGGTGGCTCATGCCCGTAATCCCAGCATTCTGGGAGGCTGAGGTGGGAGGATTGCTTTAGCCAAGGAGCTTGAGACCAGCCTGGGCAACATGACAAAACCCCATCTCTACAAAAAATATAAAAATTAGCCAGGCATGGTAGCATGCACCTGTAGTCGCAGCTACTCAGGAGTGTGAGTGGGGAGGATCAATTGAGCTTGGAAGGTCAAGGCTGCAGTGAGCCATGATTATGCCACTACACTCCAGCCTAGGTGACGCAGTGAGATCCTGTCTCAAAAACAAACAAAAAAAAGCCTATCTATCTTTTCAAGTAGTATCTTGGTGTGAAAATCCAGAGGCCTGTACTTTATGACAAGGCTAAAGATATGAGATCTTTTTCTTCCTATCAAAAAAGGTTTATATTTCAAATCTGTTTCCTAAAATAAAATAAGTCTGATATCTGAGATGTTTGAACCAGTCCTGCTGAGGTGAAATTAGGCTTGAGTAGGCCATGCGTGTGACCGATCTGAGACCCCCTAGAAAGCCACACTTGTTCTCCATTGGTGACAGCTTTTTCCCTTCTCAGGGTTACTTCGTGACAAGCTGGGCTCCTATGATACGGCATTCTACCTCGCTGGAGTCCCTCCCCTTATTGGAGGTGCTGTGCTTTGTTTTATCCCGTGGATCCATAGTAAGAAGCAAAGAGAGGTCAATAAAACCACTGGAAAAGGAAAGACGGAGAAAATGCTGGAGAACCAGAACTCTCTGCTGTCAAGCTCATCCGGAATCTTCAAGAAAGAATCTGACTCTATTATTTAATGTCTTATATACCTCCACCAGACTGGACTTGCTTTCTGAATTTTAAGCAAGTTTCCTTTCCTTTTATACGAATTGCAAATTTAATATTTTTTTAATCACATCCTAGGAATAGCACAATAATTGGGAAATAGAACCCTTATTACTGCAAGAACCACTTTCTGCCACCGAATATCTCTGATGTTGCCATGAGTCTGAGGGCAGAGACTCTGGTATATAAAAACATGTCTGAAAGTTACATTGTGAAAATTTGAAGCTATCTCAGTAAAAAGCAACTTTGGAAACTGTGAAAGCTCTTTAGCTTGTACAAATATTTAAAAATACCTCAAGCTATACTGAAAGGATTGTGGTTTGGTTAGGAGTGGAAATAATTTTGTTTGTTAATGATGTCTTCAGTTCTGGTACCTCTGTTTTACTTTCTTACGCTCTTTGGAAACTTTTTGCAAAATGCAAGCCTGGGTTCTGGATACTACCAGATCTACCTAAACCTCAAGCCTATGTTAAAGTTGCTTTCCTGCTGTTAAATAAGTTATGATATTAAGATATTCTGACTTGCTCCAATGTCAAGGGAGCAGGTGCTAACAATGTGTTCAGAATCAATATGTGAGATGAAAAGGGTCCTCTCCAGGAGAATCCTGAGCTGTTCAAAAATCATTTAAGTTTACGGCATTGTTCCCTTTGCGTTTGCAGTGTGTTTTACTAAAGTAGCCAGAAACACCCACATTTCTGAATTTGTTTAAATTGTACCAATAAAGTAAAACAGAATGCATGAAAGATATTCTGGCAATTGTAACTTAGAATTTTTCTGACTTCTGGATTTGTTGGCACTAGGACCTGATATTTTAAAAAAGTCTTACTGAGCATGTCATCAAGTGGCAGTTACAGGCACAAATTGGTGGAGGCTGGAGGATGTGGTGGGGGGGTGGGAGGAGCAAAACCCTTTATATTTGTGAAGAAAATACCTGTATCTGATAGAAATAATTACTTAAATTAGTTTATGAAATTAATTTGTCTGAAAAAGTTAAAAGCACTTATAAAAAGAACCAAGTCCTACATTTCCAGAACTTTCTGGCAAAAATTTGCACTCATATGTATTTATCCTAGTGTGTTCCCTATTAACATTCTCATTATTTTTTGCTATTTATATACAGGTTATCATAAGAAAGCTGTTAGTTTGAGGACTTAAAATGAAAACTGAAGTCATGCCATGAAACAAGAACATTTTCCTATGTCCCTGCAATTATACTTTAGTACTTTAAGCCTTTAAGTTAGTGATTTTGATTGTAAAGACATTCAGCAACTTACTTTGTCATACACGCACTCGCACCTTACCGCTTGTAATAGTTTTGTATTTCATATTCAGGGGATTTAGAGAATTTGCCTGTGGATGGTTCTTCTGCAGGGAAGAAACATCTACATTTTGACCATACTACCTTTTCATGTTCTTATTATAAACTTTTAGAAACTTATTTCATTCATTCATATCCAGTTTTATAAAACATTACTGTCTCATTCTTAAGAAGTTCAACAAAACATCTCATTTTTGAGAAGTTCAACAAAACAACTAAGACCAATCATCAAACCCACTATTATACATGTTAATTTTGGCTGGGTAAGGTGGCGCATGCCTGTAATCCCAATACTTTGGAAGGCTGAGGGGGGAAGATCACTTGAGCCCAGGAGTTTGAGACTAGCCTGGGCAATATAGCAAGACCCTGTCTCTACTAAAAATAAAAATAAATTAGGCCGGGTGTGGTGGCTCATGCCTGTAATCCTAGCACTTTTGGAATCCAAGGCAGGGGGATGACTTGAGCCCAGGAGTTCAAGACCAGCTTGGGTAGCATACTGAAACCCTGTCTCTACAAAAAATTTAAAAATTAGCCAGGAATAGTGGTACCCACCTATAACCCCAGCTACTTGGAGGCTGAGGTAGTGGAAGGATTGCTTGAGCCTGAGAGGTGGAGGCTTCAGTGAGCTATACCACTGTACTCTAGCCTGTTCAACTGAGCAGGACCCTGTCTGTAAAAGAAAATAAAAAATAAATGTTAATTTAAAAAAAGTTTTAGCACAGACTCCCCTCAAAACACCTTCTCCCTAATTTTACAGAAATTAATTCAAAAATGAAAAATTTACTCTGTAAATACCTCTACATTGTTTTTCTTTTCAAAATTTGGCTGATTTTAGGGGGAAAAGTGGTAATATGAAACTAAAAGAAATTTGCTTGGTTAATTTCAACATTAAAATAGCAGTGACTTAAGTATATATAATATAACTTAGATCTCAGCATATGTGTTTGTATATTAAATTTCACATATGTAGTTTTCACTTTAATGGAATGAATGAAACTGGATCTATAACACTGAAAAAACTCTATTGTAATAGACTCATACAGAGATACTCTGCTATAATAATATAAAGTTAAGAAGAAAACGTATAAGGTAAGATGCTAAATTCCATAAATGCATATTTAGTACTATGCTGTTTATGGGAAAAGTTCTAAAAGTCTGAAATACACAAAGAAAATGAAAAATACCAATATAAAAATTAGTGTTTTAATCTAGTCAAACTAAATCCTTTGTAATTTCTGAATGAAGTGTTACTGCTGCAATAATGTGACCTATAAGCCTCATTTTTTTTATGTTCAATCCAGACACTTTTCTGATATTCTGAAAAGAATACAGAGTCAATAGATTGTAGATCCATGCTTGATGAGTTAAAAAAAAAAATACAGAGTGAGAACTCTGCTTTTATCTCCTCATCCTGTTTTTGATAAGGCTCAGAAAATCCTCAAATTCAAAAGATTCTGCATTGGAGGCCAACAAAAGCATGAAAGGGAGTAACTTTTTTTTTTAAATAGAAACTCTAGATCAGATACTATTGTAACAGACACTCAAGAAACTTCCAGAAACATTTTGGTTAAATTTTATTACAATGGATATTGCTTGGATCCATCCATTTAAGCAGTAATATACCACTCAGAGTATTGATACTTTATTCAAAATGTGTTCATCTGTTTGATCATAGTTGCAATGCTTACTCCAGAGCCCTGCTACAAGACTTGTAATTTCCACTGAGAATTGCATAGTTCTTGTATTGAGATTCAAATTCTGGCCAGGCACGGTGGCTCATGCCTATAATCCCAGCACTTTGGGAGGCCGAGGCAGGTGGATTGCCTGAGCTCAGGAGTTTGCAACCAGCCTGGGCAACACAGTGAAACCCTGTCGCTACTAAAATACAAAAAATTAGCCGGGCATAGCAGTGTGCACCTGTTGTTCCAGCTACTTGGGAGGCTGAGGCAGGGGAATCGCTTGAACCCAGGAGGCGGAGATTGCAGTGAGCCGAGGTTGTGCCACTGTACTCCAGCCTGGGTGACTCCGTCAAAAAAAAAAAAAATTCAAATTCTATGCATAAGTAGAAAAAACTTCATTTACATTTCGTGATCTATATATTATTTGTTTATACATACATGTTTGTAGACAATCCCAGCAGTTCTGCCTAAGTATCTGTTTATACATCTATGTTTGTAGACAATCCTATGAGTTCTGCCCAAGTATGGAGAAATCTTTAATGCTATTAGCATCAACTACCCACACTTTAAAAGTAAACGCATGCATAGTTTCAAAGCAAACATGTTTACTTCTGACAATTCTAATTCTTTTAGCTGCATTTAAGAATATTTTAATTTATACCAATGTCACCCTAAATTGGCCTATGTCCAGATGACTTTTGATGTTAAATCAATGGAAAACTGAATAGAAAATATGGCATGAGACTAGGGGAAGGCAACCAATAGCATGGGTGGCTCTGAGGAGTTCCTGCTGGTGCACTTTCATGCCCTTCCTCATGTACCTTTTGTCTTACTCTTCTTACATTATTCTTATCCTCATCATTTTTTTCATTTCCCTTTACTCCTGCTATCCTTCAAAAACCTCCTGAGGCGTCCGTTCACATCCATGCTTAGCTCTACTGGTTGCGGGGCTGTACTTCCTACTGATCCCCGCAGTTTCACTGAACGGATCCCCGCCCAATTTCGTGTCTCCTAGAGAATGGCTTGCTCTCAGCCTTCAACTTAGAGTTCTAATGGTCTACATTAAATTTAATTTTAATTACATGACTAAAATATTTAAGGGAAGAAATTTCATAAAAATTAGTATCTTTTATGCTAACATTTAAAACTTTATTTACATTTTTAAGGTAAATGCTTTGAGAAAAAAAACATTGCCAAGTCCTTAGCATATTTTCAGAGAGCATAATTTTTTTTTTTTTTTTTTTTTTTTTTTTTTTTTTTTTTTTTTTTTGAGACAGAGTTTCGCTCTTGTTACCCAGGCTGGAGTGCAATGGCGCGATCTCGGCTCACCGCAACCTCCGCCTCCTGGGTTCAGGCAATTCTCCTGCCTCAGCCTCCTGAGTTGCTGGGATTACAGGCACGCGCCACCATGCCCAGCTAATTTTTTGTAATGTTAGTAGAGACGGGGTTTCACCATGTTGACCAGGATAGTCTCGATCTCTTGACCTCGTGATCCGCCCGCCTCGGCCTCCCAAAGTGCTGGGATTACAGGCTTGAGCCACCGCGCCCGGCAGAGAGCATAATTTTTTACTTGGATTTCCAGTTTCGCTAAGGCTTTATTCCATCTTAGTCCTAAGAATCCATCATGAAGGGTGACTGGGAATGTAGTGTGCCTCTCTGATGCAGTTCCTAATGATTGTTCTTCAGGAAACTTCCGTAGGTTGGGTTACATTTTCTGGTGAATGATGTTAGAGTAAATTCCCAGAGTTTAGAGATACAAGTGGAAATACATAAGCTAATTAGCTCCAATTTTATAGCATATAAACATTTATAAATTTAAATAAGTATTTAAACTTTTTTAGGATGTCTCTAACACTGAAAAAATGTCATTGTTGCTGGCATAAACTTCAAGGAGCAACCTTTATATTAGGTCAAAGATTGTTGCTTTTCCAGTGTGTTGTCTTAAAAAGAGAAGGAAATGAAACTATTACTTTCTTTTTCCATCTATATGTTTTTATAATTTGATAGGCAAGTCGTATTTTAACAAATAAGAAATGCATCATCCCTAACAATTTAATTAACTCTTAAAAAGACAAGCTTTTTGTCTTGTTATGAAAACAAAAGGCTATTTGTCACTCATAATGGTAATGTGGAATAAGAATACATCATGGAAGGAAGATTTGCTACTTGACTGACTTAATTATAAGTTCTAAGGCCAGGTGTGGTGGCTCACACCTGTAATCCTGGCACTTTTGGAGGCCAAGGCAGTAGGATCACCAGAGTCCAGGGTTCAAGACTTGGCCTGGGCAACATAGTGAGATCTCATCTCTACAAAAAAAGAATTTAGCCAGCTTGGTGGCACATGCCTGTAGTCCCAGCTACTTAGGAGGCTGAGGCAGGAGGATTGCTTGAGCACAGCAGATCAAGGCTGCAGTGAGCTGTGGTTGCACCACTGCACTCCAGCCTGGGCGACAAAATGAGACCTTGTCTAACAAAAGAAAAAAAAATTAGTTCTGTCTATAATACATACCGATTTTTTGTTGATGGCTTGGTCTAAAAAGACTGTCTAGAGCTTAGTTTAAGAATGATTCCGGCCGGGCGCGGTGGCTCAAGCCTGTAATCCCAGCACTTTGGGAGACCGAGGTAGGTGGATCACGAGGTCGAGAGATCGAGACCATCCCGGTCAACATGGTGAAACCCCGTCTCTACTAAAAATACAAAAAATTAGCTGGGCATGGTGGCACATGCCTGTAATCCCAGCTACTCAGGAGGCTGAGGCAGGAGAATTGCCTGAACCCAGGAGGCGGAGGTTGCGGTGAGCCGAGATCGCGCCATTGCACTCCAGCCTGGGTAACAAGAGCGAAACTCCGTCTCAAAAAAAAAAAAAAAAAAAAAGAATGATTCCAGGGGTAAATAATAACAAGGTAGACAAACAGGCCCTGGGCTCACTATAATTTCATGGTCACAACATGTTTATTATTAGTTGGCAGAGTTAATGCTTTGTGTTGTAAATATACTATAGAGCAGGCTTCCCCAAACTACAGCCCGAGGGCTGCATGCGGCCCCCTGAGGCCATTTATCCGGTCCCCCGCTGCACTTCAGGAAGGGGCACCTCTTTCATTGGTGGTCAGTGAGAGGAGCACAGTATGTGGCGGCCCTCCAACGGTCTGAGGGACAGTGAACTGGCCCCCTGTTTAAAAAGTTTGGGGACGTCTGCTATAGAGCAATAGGTCACATATCTGCAGAATAATCGGCTGAATGCCCACAGTTAAGTGTGAAACTTGCATAAATGTCAGAACCACAATTATGGACCCACCATCAATGTGCACTGTATCAGATGACTCCTCCTGAGACAATAAAGACCCATGGAAAATTCATTACATCTTTCAATCACTCAGAAAAACCTTGAAACTTAGGACATGGTTTACTTTGCTTGCCTTTTTAAAAATTAAAACTTCGTCTTCACTTCTACACATTCGAGGACACCTCTTTTAAAGTTCAATTTGCCATGCTAAAGGGGTGCAATCTTGCTTTCTGGGGAAATAAAATTCCCCATGGTACTATATTCCTGACATATAAAATAATATGAGGCCACCTCATTGCTGAAATAAATTTCAATATTTTTATTAGTAAGTTGGGAATAGTAGGAACAAAATAAAACCTTTCTAAGTACTTGATGACACCCACTTGATCATGACAATCCATCTACCTCTGCTTTCGTGTCCATCTGAAAGCCCAGCTGAATCAACTCCCGCTTCATCAGAAGAGACCTAATAGTGATTCTAGAATTAAAAAGCCAGGGGGTGCAAATTGTTAGTGGTGTCAGAATCTCAGTAAAGTTTCTTAAGTGCTTCATTCTGATAAATGGATGTAAAAGTAAGAAAAAAGGAATCACAACTAATATGGCCTGTGGATCTGACAAAGAAAAACCTGAAGAAATTCAGAACCTAGATACACTTAGATTCTAAAGTAGGCACATTTAGATTCTAATGAAACTTAGAATGCTTTGCCAGTGGCTTTTCAAGTTACACTGAAAGCTTGATGATGAAAAGGTTTTGTTTTCATTGGCAAGAGGGTAGATGATCAGTGATGATAGACTGTACAGTTGTGTCTGAATCTTACAACTTACACGTTAAACTCCTGTAAGAGACACTCCTTCCTAGTAAAACAGGGACTGGCACAATGAATTTTTGACTCCCTGCAGTTTTTGAAAATGCTGTTCTTGACTGTGACAGTAGTGTAGGAATTAACCCAGTCTAACTAAAGAAGTTGCTTTGCCTTTTAATATGAGTTATATAAGAAGAGTATTTTGGAGTTGAATGTCCCTAAGAATGTATGCGATAGGAACTATTAACATAAAATAACACTTAGAACTCAAATGAGATCTGTGTTACTATTTCAGAGCCTGTGATGTATGACTTTTATTCTTTACTAGACGATATTTTTCAGTATCTGTCAATAGAAGAGTCGTTAAATATTTTAAATGTGTAAACACGTAAAACCTTTCTACTGTGATCTTCCCTAATGAGTCAAAGTATCTTTCATAATTCATTCTATAACTGAAATGTTATTTCGGGAATGGAGGGTTTGTTATTAATAGTGCTGAATTTTGTCCCTGGACTATGAACAGACTGTGTACTTGGTACCTCTTTTGTTTTTTTCTACCAAAGATTATGAGATCAAGATTGGTGCTATACTTCATGTTCCTTTCAAAATTATTTTTCTTTTAAAAATATTAATATACAACACAATAGAAAATGTATACATCCAGCAATGTTAGGCATGTTGTATTTTATATACACGTCTGAGGAAAAAAATCTCACCTATACAGTGATTGTTGAGTTCCAGTATCTACTTAGAGGGATACAATTTTTGTTAACATATAAGGCTTTAAATTATGAAACTCACAAGAAAATGATCACCAAACGAGGACCTTCTAATGCAACCTCCCAAGGTAATAACTTTAAAGAAAAAGTCCCTTGTCGATGTTTCTAGCACAAAGTGAGTGATCCAAAAATACTCTGTAACTTTGAGGAAATGTGAAAAAATATATATATAATAGCTTCCTATTTCCCTTGCTTATGTAGACATTTGTATATTTGAAGCTATTTCACAATTTTCAAGCTAAAATCAGAGTTTGGGGAGTCATCAATCTTAAAACATGGATAATAAGTTACTTGTACAGTTATATTTTTATAGTTGTTTGAAATTTCTCACTGAAAGTATCATTGTTCATCTTTCGGATTTAACATAAAGACTTAAGTACTATAGCTGGGTCAGTATCAGCAAATCTCAAATCTATGATTTATCAAGGGTTCTCAGCATCATGCTTGGTCTGATTGTGTGACACCTAAATAAAATTACATATGGGTCTCCTTGGCCATGCTCTGTGGCTCACACCTGTAATCCCAACACTTTGGGAGGCCAAGGCAGGCGGATCACTTGAGGCCAGGAGTTTGAGACATATGGGTCTCCCTAATGTTCTGTAGGTAGGATTCAGATGAATTGAGAATGATAGGTTTCTTTTTTTTTTTTTTCCTTTTGAGATGGAGTCTCACTGTGTCGCCCAGACTGCAGTGCAGTGGCCCAATCACGGCTCACTGCAACCTCCGCCTCCTGGGCTCAAGTGATTCTCGTGTCTCAGCTTCCTGACTAGCTGAGACTACAGGCATCTGCTACCACACCCAGCTGATGTTTGTATTTTTAGTAGAGATGGAATTTTGCCATGTTGGCCAGACTGGCCTTAAGTGATCCCTGCCTTGGCCTCCCAAAGTGCTGGGATTACAGGCGTGAGCCACCATGCACGTTAGAGAATGACTGGTTTCAATTGAATTCTGCTCTCTTTTAAAGACCCTGCCTACACTGTATTTTATGAGGATTTCATAAATATAAATTAAGAAGACAATACACACTATCGTTTTCCTAATTAGAAAGACCATGCATTCACAATCCACTATACCGGATTTGCTCTGGTAACTAACGATAACACTTTTCTACTGTTAACATAAGTTATATTTGGCAGAGAGAATGGAAGTTTGTTAATCAGAAGTTACATTAGAGTGAGTGAGATTAAGCATCACTCTAATAATAACTTCTGATGTAACTTAACATATTGTTACATCAGAAGTTATTGTTATATGGTTTGAGATGTGCATGATTGTAAAGGCATTGCACAATGCTTGATAAAGTTGCATTTTGCTTTTGTTCTTCCAACAGTTTATTGTAGCCTTAAAGTTACAGCTACAACAAATTGAACCGTGTAGTATTACTAAGAGAGGGTGTGCATATTTTAAGTATCTCCTAGTATAATATGACAGTTTCATGTGGACTTATTTTAATGTTTATCTGAAAATTAATTTTTAAGTGATTTTGTATATTTTGAAAGTTAGAAAAACACTATCTTAGACACAAAAATCAGATCATTCCAAGTGTGCATTACACACGGCAGTCAGCTCTGCTTCTCCCCCTACCTATGCCGGGGCCATTTGGGCACAATAGTTGTTCAAATGTAGATCACGATGCTGAATGATCATGCTGGATTTGACCAGTATGCAGTATTTTAGTACTTTTGAAAAAAATGTATGTTTCTTTTTGAAGAGTATAATTTATAAATGATTTTTTATAATGTGCAATTTAATATAGATAACCAAAACCTTTTTAATGAAAAGATCTTTACAGTCACTTGGAGGATGAGATTATTTTACTGTGGAAAAATGTGATCCTGTCAGTAAATGCAATAAAAACTTTTTAGCAAATTCCTATAAGGTTTTGTGATTATGTTTACGGAATTCTCCGGAGGGCAGGGGAGGGGAAATTACCGAAATGAAGGAAGCAGTTTATGTTGAATAAAAGAAATAAGCTGTGTGCTTCTCACATTGCATATGTGTATTCTACGTGCACTTGGGTGTTGTTATTTCCCCAGAGCAGGAAATACGGATAGAAATGATCCAAAGCTTTAGATAGTCTAAAAACCAGTTCATTTGACACTTAATTTTTTTGTAGTTGACTTAAATTGCCATTTTTCTTACATTGACTAAACTTATTAAATTTAAATGGTACTCAGTGAGCTTCTACTAACTGACAATTTTAGGGGATAGTCAAGAACCAGGCTGGAAATTTAAAAAGCAGTCCCATTACTGTGGTTTGCTTGCTTGGATAAAAACCAACTCTGCTGCCAGAAGATGTTTATGATTTGATGAGCCTTAACTACAAAAAAAAAAAATCGTTATTTCTGTTTATTAGTACTGACAAGATTGAATACATTAAACTCAAGAACGTGGCATTTGTGATATGTTATTTAACCCAAAAAGTATTTACATGTCAGAATGTGCAGGCCATTAGAAGACCTTTGATGGAACTGAGGGGAGAATAGATATGACCAATTGTTACTGATCTTAAGCAGGATAAAATTCATTCTCCTGAGGAAAAAAAAAAAATTTTTTTTTTTTTAGATGGAGTCACCCTATCATCCAGGCTGGAGTGCAGTGGCATAATCTCTGCTCACTACAACCTCTGCCTCCTGGGTTCAAGTGATACTCCTGCCTCAGCCTCCTGAGTAGCTGGCATTACCGGCGACCGCCATCACGCTGGCTAGTTTCTGTATTTTTAGCAGAGACAGGGTCTCACCATCTTGGCCAGTTTGGTCTTGAACTCCTGACCTCAGGTGATATGCCCTCCTCAGCCTCCCAAAGTGTGGGATTACAGGCATGAGCCACCACACCTGGCCAGAAATAATTTTTATAGAAAAAAATAGAAGAATTCATACAGAAAACCTAATTTAAGAAACATTACCATAGTATCAGACTTGTAGGACTGAAAAAGTTCTCTTCTCGGAGTCACCTATAGATGAACCTAATACTTTTTAAATTCAGGAGTTCTTTTTATAAATCCTTAAATCAAAGTCACCAGTGTTTTCTTCCAAAGATAGTAAACTTACCACCCTACATGGCGGGCCCTCTGCTTCTCATTCTTACCCCATCCAGCTCTACCACCTTCTACTGTCTATGTCAGTCATCTGTGGACCCCCCTGGTCATTCTCATGCATCCACGTATTACTCCAGCAAATGGCTTTTGGTCCAAGGCTCAGTATTCATGTGGAGCAACTTTATTTCCACATGAATTTAACAGAGACATTTGGAGTCTTGTCATCTCTGGAAATGGCTTCATCTTTGAACTCTTAAATACCAGCATCCCTGCCTCTTATCAAAACTTCGCAGATCTTTTCAGTTTTTACTTTGTTTCCTCCTTAACCCTCAACGCTGGGATCTACAAAGCTGCATCTCGCCCCCACCGCCACCCCGCGATATTCACTTACTACTGCCCCTACACCTTTCCTTTTCCAAATTAAATACCTCCAACGTCTCCAACCATTTCTTCTCTCTCATATTACCCGTTTCCCCTCTCTATTGGATCATTTCCACCAGCACGTCTATATATACATGCTATTATTTCTCTCAACTTGGAAAAAAGAGACTTTAAAATTTTTGTATTGTTATTTTTGATAGAGATGGGGTCTCGCCGTATTGCTCAGGCTGGTCTTGAACTCCTGGACTCAAATAACCTTCCCGTCTCAGCCTCCCAAAGTGCTGGGGTTACAGGTATGAGCCACCGTGCCCAGCCTTGCATCACTTTTTTCTATCCATTCACAAAAGACTAAATAACCAATTTTTTTTCCTCGAAAAAATGTATATTTACTCTCTCCAATTTTACCTCATATTCTCTTTTGGATCCACTCCATCAGGATTTTGCCTCTACCACTCCACTGAAACCGCCCTTCTTATCACTAGGTTACCACCGACCTCCACAATTACTAAATCCAATAGCCATTTTTCAGCCCTCATTTTATTTGGATCATCTACAGTATTTGGTACAATATATCAATTCCTGATCTCCAAATCAGGCTTCCAGGACACCACGCTTACCTGGTTTTCCTCCTATCTTTCTAGCCATTCCTTTGCTGGGTCCTGCTCATCTTTTAACCTCTATATTGGGAATACATCAGGGTCTAGTTCTTGAACCCCTTCTCTATTTTATCTATATTTATTACCTAGATAATCTTGTCCTGTCTCATGGCTTGAATTACTACCTAGATGCTGTTGAAGCCCAAACCTCCCCCTTGAACTCCAGAGACTTATATCTGCCAACCAAACATCACTTGTTCTGCAAGAAAAACATATAGATCCTGTTTTCAAAATACACCCAGAATTTCTCATCACTTCTCACTATCCCCACCAGCACCACTTTGATCCAAGTCATCATGCTGTCCTTTATTCTTTGTTCTTTTGCTTTCCTTCAGTCTTTTCTCTACACAGCAGCTAGCATGATCCTGTCGAAACAAGTCAGATGAAATCAATCCCTTTGCTTCCTGTGGCTGCTTTGATCCCTCACAGAAAACCAAAGTCCTTACCATGACCAGCACAGCTCCACGTGTTCTGGTCCCTGCTACATCTCTGACCTTATCTCTGCTCTCTCCTGATTCACTCTGACCTCTTGCCCCCTGCCCGGGGGCTCTTCCCCCAGCTATCCTCTTGGATTGCTCCCTCACCACCTTCAGGTCTACTTGAGAGTCCCCTCTGTGATGTGAAAGACCTCTATAAGGAAAACTAAAAATACTGCTGAAAGAAATATATCGCAAACAAATAGAAATATATCCCATGCTCATGGATGGGTAGAATCGATGTTGTGAAAATGACTATACTACCAAAACATTTAAAAATTCAAGGCAATGCCCATCAAAATACCACCATAATTCTTCACAGAACTAGAAAAAGCAATCCGAAAATTCATATGGAACCAAAAGAGAGCCTGCATAGCCAAAGCAAGACTAAGAAAAAAAAAAAGAAAGAAAGAAAAAATCTGGAGGCATTACATTACCTGACTTCAAACTATATTAAAAGGCCAGAGTCACCAAAACAGCATGGTAGTCATATAATACAAGCACATAGACCGATGGAACAGAATATAGAACCTAGAAATAAAACCAAATACTTACAGTCAACTGATCTGCAACAAAGCTAACAAAAATGTAAAGCGAGGAAAGGACACTCTATTCAACAAATGATGCTGGGATATTTGGCAAGCCACATGTAGAAGAATGAAACTGGATTCTGATCTCTCACCTTATACAAAAGTCAATTCAAAATAGATCAAAGACCTATATCTAAAACCTGAAGCCATAAAAATTCTGGAAGATAACATTGGTGAAACCATTCTAGACGTTGGCTTAGGCCAAGATTTCATAACCAAGAACCCAAAAGCAAATGCAATAAAAACGAAGATGAATAGTGGGACTTAGTTAAACTAAAAAGCTTCTGCACAGCAAAAGAATCAATCAGCAAAGTAAACTGACAACTTACAGAGTGGGAGAAAATCTTCACAACTATACATCCGACAAAAGACTAATATCCAGAATCTACGAGGAACTCAAACAAATCAGCAAGAAAAAAACAATCCCATCAAAAAGTGAGCTAAGGACATGAATAGATAATATCAAAAGAAGATATACAAATGGCCAATAAACATATGAAAAAATGCTCAACATCACTAATGATAGAGAAATGCAAATAAAAACCATGATGTGAAACCACGTTACTCCTGCAAGAATGGTCATAATTTTAAAAAATCAAAAAAATAATGGATGTTGGCATGGATACGGTGAAAAGGGAACACTTTTACACTGTTGGTGGAATGTAAACTAGTACAACCCCTACAGAAAACAGTGTGCAGATTCCTTAAAGAACTAAAAGAAGATTTACCTTTGATCCAGTAATGCTTATCCTGGGTATCTACCCAGAGAAAAGGAAGTCATTACATGAAAAAGATGTACACGCATGTTTATAGCAGCACAATGCACAACTACAAAAATATGGAACCAGTCCAAATGCCCATCAAGCAACAAGTGGATAAAGAAAATGTGGTATATATATATATACCACTGAAAACTACTCAGCCATAAAAAGGAACAAAATCATGGCACCTGCAGCACCTGTATGGAATTGGAGACCATTATTCTAAGTGAAGTAACTCAGGAAAACCAAACATCATATGTTCTCACTCGTAAGTGGGAGCTAGGCAATGAGGATGCAAAGGCATAAGAATGAGACAATGGATTTTTGGGACTCAGGGAAAAGGGTAGCAGAGGCGTAAGGGACAGAAGACTATACAAGGGGTACAGTGTTCACTGGGTGACGGGTGCACCAAAATCTTAGAAATCACCACTAAAGAGCTTACTCATATAAGCAAACACGACTTGTTCCCCAAACCTCTATTGAAAAAAAGTTGGGGCCGGGCGAGGTGGCTCAAGCCTGTAATCCCAGCACTTTGGGAGGCCGAGGCGGGTGGATCACGAGGTCAAGAGATCGAGACCATCCTGGTCAACAAGGTGAAACCCCGTCTCTACTAAAAATACAAAAAGTTAGCTGGGCATGGTGGCGCGTGCCTTTAATCCCAACTACTCAGGAGGCTGAGGCAGGAGAATTGCCTGAACCCAGGAGGCAGAGGTTGCGGTGAGCTGAGATGGCGCCATTGCACTCCAGCCTGGGTAACAAGAGCAAAACTCTGTCTCAAAAAAAAAAAAAAAAAAAAGAGGGGGGCCGGGCGCGGTGGCTCAAGCCTGTAATCCCAGCACTTTGGGAGGCTGAGGCGGGTGGATCACAAGGTCAAGAGATCGAGACCATCCTGGTCAACATGGTGAAACCCCGTCTCTACTAAAAATACAAAAAAGTAGCTGGGCATGGTGGCATATGCCTGTAATCCAAGCTACTCAGGAGGCTGAGGCAGGAGAATTGCCTGAACCCAGGAGGCGGAGGTTGCGGTGAGCCGAGATCGCGCCATTGCACTCCAGCCTAGGTAACAAGAGTGAAACTCCGTCTCAAAAAAAAAAAAAAAAAAAAAAAAAAAAGAGAAAAAGAAAGAAAGAAAAAAGAAAAAAAATTTTTAAGTCTCCTCTATGAAACCTCCCCTGATGATCTAAAATGTAATCCCCTTGCCCAGGCAATTAATATCCCCCTTCCCAACTTAATTTTTCTATTCTTAGCAGTTATCATTAGTATATCATTTATTTTATTTCTTTATTTATTTCTCTTTTTTTCCTTTTTCGAGACAGGGTCTTGCTCGGTTGCCCAGGCTGGAGTGCAGCGGTGCAATTGTGGCTCACTGCAGCCTCCATCTCCTGGGCTTCAGTGATCCTCCCATCTCAGCCTCCTGAATATCGAGGACTACAGGTATGCGCCATGCCTGGCTAATTTATTTAAGTTTTAATTTTTTGTAGAGATGGGGTCTCACTATGTTGCCCAGGCTGGTCTTGACCTCCTGGCCTCAAGTGATCCTCCCACCTTGGCTTCCCAAAGTGCTGGGATTACAGGCATGAGCCACCATGCCTGGTCTTGTTTATCTTTTTTATTTGTTTCTGGGTTCCCCCTGAGACAGGGTTAACACTCAGTTACCCAGACAAAAATGCAGTGGCTTGATCACAGCTCACTGCAGCCTCAACCCCCTGGCCTCAAGTGATCCTCCTACCTCAGCCTCCTGAGTAGCTGGGACCACAGGCATGTACCACAAAGGCTGGCTAATTTTTTTTATTTTTTTTGTAGAGGCAGAGCCTCACTGTATTTCCCAGGCTGAACTCGGCCTCCTGGGCTCAAGTGATCCCAGGTGAGAACCACCATGCACAGTTTATTTATCTTTATTGTCTCCCCAACTAGACTGTAAGTTTCACAAAGGTAGAGCTTTTTGTCTGTCTCATCATTTCATCTCCAACATTTAGAAAAGTGCCTGGCACAGAATAAGTGCTCAGTGATAATTTTTCGAATAAATGAATGGTTTCCAAACTTGTCAATACAAACATATTGACTTTATTTTAGTGCTTTTAAGGATTTTCCTAGAAAACTCAGCCAGTGCAGCTGAAGTGATTCCACGGTATCAGTGTTGGGACCAAGGAGAGCTTGGTTGGCATGGCTGCTCCAGGGCCAAGGAGAGGGCCTCATAATTGGGAGATGAGTCTATTTACAGGGGCTTGAACAAATCAGTAAATACATTGAGGAAAATGGGAGCCAGGTTTCTTATTACTGGAGTAGGGAGGTACATATGTGGAAGGTGGAAGGTGAATAAATAGTAAGTGACGGATTGGAATTGGGAAATGTGGTGTGAGTGTGAGGGTGTGTGTGTGTGTGTGTGTGTGTGTGTGTAGTCATGCATCTGTTTCCTAACTGTCCACAGAGAGGGTCTAGAAGCAGTGACACTACAGCCCTGAGTATACTTCCATATTCAACAGCCCTGAGTGTACTTCCATATTCAACAGCAGAGACTCAGTTGACAGACACTTCACTAAAGAGAAGCTCCTGTATATATTTTAAACCTGTGTAAGCCTAAGGGAAGAAAACCTATGGGCAGTTAGTGCAGGAGCAGATGTAAGGAGGCCTCCATCCTGTCACAGCTGAAACTGAGTTTTGGTTAAGAGAGGGTCTGTCTGTTCGGTTGGTTAAGGGGCTTAGGATTTCATTTTTCTCCCGCTAAACACAAAAAACAGGGTTGGGCGCAGTGGCTCACACCTGTAATCCTAGCACTTTGGGAGGCGAAGGCGGGTGAATCATGAGGTCAGGAGTTCAAGACCAATCTGGCTAATATGGTGAAACCCTGTCTCTAATAAAAATACAAAAATTAGCTGGGCATAGTGGTGTGCACCTGTAGTCCCAGCTACTTGGGAGGCTGAGGCAGGAGAATTAATTGAACCTGGGAGGCGGAGGTTGCAGTGAGCCGAGATTGCGCCACTGCACTCCAGCCTCGGCGGCAGAGCGAGACTGCATCTCAAAAATAAATAAACAAACACCAAAAACCGCAAGAACTGAGAGGAATTACTTTTCACCGCAATGCAATTTACTGGAGAGACGAACTGTGCAAATGGAGATGACCGACAAGCGTCACACAACGTTGGTGGGTACTCACGACACTCGAGCTCACCACGGCTGCAACGGGAGGTGGCTGCGAAATTATTACAGCAGCACAGAGTGTACTACGGTGAGTTTTATGCAGTTATGACTTAATACTGCATCTTCACATTTTTTTACATTTCTCTGGACTGCGAATGGTGCCATGTATAGTCTTATGTTTGTGTGTGTAAATTTTGATACCTTTTAACGTTTAGTAATAGATTTGTGTATATTTTATGGCAGTAAATGACAAAATTAGACAAGTATCTACATATTTGTTGTGCATTGCAGGCATATCTAACATTTTTTTCCCCATATTTCTAGGCTATGTGGTTTGTCTGCAAGTTTTCTACAATTATTGCAAATATCCTCCCCAATTTTCCAACATATTTATTGAAAATAATTCACACGAGTGGACTCATGCAGTTCAAACTTGTGCTGTTCAAGGGTCAACTGTATTTGTCCACTTTTCTTGATACTCGTTACTACTCACTAAATAATTCATCTTCTCCTTCCCCCAACCCAACAGTATATAATAGTTTTCTTCTATTTACAATGACAGAATTAATTTTTTTCCTCCATCTCCCCCTCTCTTCTCTATTACCTGATTCTAGTAATACCATCTTTCTTCATGTTTACCTCTAATTAATTTACCTCTGTGTTATTTCATATAATACTTATAACTCTACTATTCCTTTGGCTTTAAGTAATAACTTTTGACCTCTAGTTATTACAGATGAGGAATCAGTATACTTTCTTTTGTATATATAATTTTTTACTTGTTTAGAGATGGGGTCGTACTATTTTTCTCAGGCTAGTTTTGAATTCCTGAGCTCAAACAATCCTCCTGCCTCAGCCTCCCAAGTAGTTGAGATTACAAGCACACACCATTGTATCCAGCAAAAAACAAAAACAAAAAACAAACCAAAAAAGAGTGCATTTTCATCCTTTTCCATCCTTTGCTTTCCAGCTTTTATTTTCTCTATCATTTCTACATTATCAGGGCTAATAACATTTAAATTCTGTCTTTCCACCATAATCCTCGTCTTTGTCTATTTCCTATGATTTGCGTCAAAGCTCACTGCTGATCCATCTGCAGTTGTTTCTCATCTCTTGGTCTGCTGAATCGTCTAACATTTCTCAAATGGGCTTACGAAAACAATATTCCCAGGGTTCTTTCATGTTCAAACTATCTTTTGTCTTTACACTTGAAAACATGTGGCTCATGTTTTCTTTCCTCTGGGATTTTGTAGCCACTGTTCAAAAATCCTCCAGCATTGAAGTTTGCTATGGAAAAAGACTGAAGGAAGCTTTTGGATTACTTCCATCACATCATGCCAAGGAAGCTCCAGCATTTCAACCTCATTAACTGTCAAAATTGTTAGCTAACCAATCAAGCAAGCTTTAAACAGCTGCATGCACTAACACTTTGAATCTGCAATCCTAGGAAAGTGTATCCACAGCCAAGGAAGCTCCAGCATTTCAACCTCATTAACTGTCAAAATTGTTAGCTAACCAATCAAGCAAGCTTTAAACAGCTGCATGCACTAACACTTTGAATCTGCAATCCTAGGAAAGTGTATCCACAGCAGTGAATTCAGCTGGGTCTAGTGTTCTGTTCTCCTGGCATCCACTTCGACACATTCACCAGGTTTCCGTTAATATAGTAACAAAATATTGCAGTTATTTTGGTAAGTTATTTCGTCCTGGAGCATAGTATGTACCCGCCCACCTGGAGATGTCAAGATTTGATCCTAGTTGTGGGGCTAGTGGCAGTAAAGGATGGTCGTCATGGGTCTTGAAGAGAATAGACATCTTCTTCCAAGGTGTCTGCCCCAAGTGACATAATCACAAGGTTTTCAAACAAAGACTAGTCTCTTCAGATACTAGAGAGCAACCAACTTTCACTGGTGAGGCTCTACTGACTAGCAATTGCCATTCTTCATCCCATACCTACAAATCTGAGTTTTACTGCTTAAGAAAAAAAAGTACTTCTGAATTTCTTATGACATATGAACTTTTATCAAGAAGTAACTTGGAAAATAAGACTTTTATTTAGAATCCTCATAGCATTTAGACAGGATACAACTCTTTTCTGTCGCCCCTGGCCATTTGAGCACATACTATTTGCTGAGCTTTGAGGCAGATGCTTTTGTCTGGTGATTCTCAGTTGAAGGAGCAGTAAAAATAAAACAGATGAAGTCCTGCAAGCTGCAGGGGGTGCTTTGGAGATGTGTGAGGGTGTCATAGCAACTCTGCTACTAGCATTTAGTGGGCAGAGGCTTAAGATGCTAGAGCTCCCCAGTGTGTGGGATAGTCCCACATATTGTCCAATTTTTGAATGTCCTAAATATTCATATGAAGGAAAAATATTTTTTTCAATTATCTGAGCCCAGACTCTCTCTTGTACATATACGCACAAAATATTTTTAGCATAGTTTCAATAAATGAGTTTTCCAAGAAAGTAAAATATCATGTAACACAAGAGAAGACTGCATTTTGTATTAGTGAGAACTTTACCAAACTTGGTTCTCCATTTTGGAAAATCATCAAAAGCAATGCTGTCACGCATGGTATTTGAGTAGTTGATACCTACTACAACTCACTCTGTATTTATAATGTTGTACTTTCAGTGATTTTCCCTACCTACATGAATATATTTATTCAGTCCTATTTTATTAATTATGAAGAAAAGTATCAATATTCAGTTGAGTATTTCAAATTAGGTCTTAAATCTTTGTCCACAAATGAACAGTTACCAATATTTCCATTTTGTTAACATGTTTTTCTCTCAGGAAGCAATGAAACCATGAAGATTAAAAGACCACTTTATAAAGAAACATAGCAATAAGTTGGCAGAGATGCAGTATCCTAAGAACTTTGAAAGCTGTCTTACTATCAATAGAATGTTTAACAGATTTTTCCTAATCAGAAAGACGGTTTTATTGTTTCTTTCAGAATAGTGCAAATGTTTGAAAAATGCAGTAAGCCACACAATGTAAAGAAAAATGGATTTTGCCGGCTGTGTAAGAGGTTGTTAGTATGACGATAAAAAGAAATCAAATTGAAATAATTTCTTTTATGTCATTGACCAATGGTACTGTTTCAAAAATTGAGATGGCAAAAAAGATTTTGGAAAATTAGCCATGTTATCACTTGCAGTCAAGTCAATTTCATTACATATGGATGAAGGCATTCTGCATGATAACTAATCTTTATTATGTGCATATGTAATGTTCATAAGTTTTTTTTTTTTTTTTTTTTTTTCTGAGATGGAGGTTTGCTGGAGTGCATTGGTGTAATCTCAGCTCACTGCAACCTCCACCTCCCAGGTTCAAGCTATTCTCCTGCCTCAACCTCCCAAGTAGCTGGGATTACAGGCACCTGCCACCGTGACTGGCTAATTTTTATATCTTTAGTGGAGACAGGGTTTCACCATGTTGGCCAGGCTGGTATTGAGCTCCTGACCTCATGATCTATTCAACTGGGCCTCCCAAAGTGCTGGGATTACAGGTGTGAGCCACCGCACCTGGCAGGAATTTAAAAATCATAAAGATTGTAATCCCAGTACTTTTGGAGGCTGAGGCAGGTGGATCACCTGATGTCAGGAGTTCAAGACCAGCCTGGCCAACATGGTAAAACCCTATTCCCACTAAAAATACAAAAATTAGCCAGGGAAGTAGCAGGCACCTATAATCCCAGCTACTTGGGAGGCTGAGGCAGGAGAATTGCTTGAACCCAGGAGGTAGAGGTTGCAGTGAGCTGAGATCGTACCACTGCACTCCAGCCTAGATGACAGAGTGAGACCCTGTCTCAAAAAAAAAATCATAAAAGAAAACTTATTTCCAAACATACTAACAATGAGTATAGTAACAAACTCAAAAAAAGTATGAAAAAAAAACTTTTAATATTACTGTTTTGTGACACATGAGATAGCCATGACTGGTGGCAATATGGGTTAATAACCAACTTAGGTAGCATCAAGTGTTTTTGCAATTCACTGCATTATTCATCAACAATACTTAGTCTTTAAGAATTTTAAAACACTTCAAAATCACTGAATATTGTCAGTGGCTATTAAACAAGGAATAAAATTAGGTGATTGCTGAAACATAAATTATTTAATAAACTGCAATGACAATAAAGAAGTTTCAATGCCTTGTCCTATACACATAAGTAAAATGACTCTCCAGAGCATAATGTTTACCGTTTTGTTCACTATGAACACCATTGATGTTTTTCTTGCATCACTGAAATTTAAACATAGAAATTAAAATATTTTGAAGTGATCTGACATATATTCCAGATACATGGGAAAAGTTAATGAGGTTCCTTCTTATACTAAACTCTCATTCAAATGAAAACATTGCCAATAAACTTACATTATTTAAAATACTTGATAAGAATTTTTATAATTTCCATCTTTGTAGCAGTTATGTAAGAACAGGTTTAATGAGGTCAATTTCGGCTGGGCACAGTGGCTCATGCCTGTAATCCCAGCACTTTGGAAGGTCAAGGCAGATGGATCACTTGAGCCCAGGAGCTCAAGACCAGCCTGGACAACATAGTGAGACCATGTCTCTACAAAAATGCAAAAATTAGCTGAGTATAATGGTATGTGCCTGTGGTTCCAGCTACTCAGGAGGCTGAGGTGAGAGGATCACCTGAGCCCAGGAGTTTGAGGCTGTAGTGAGCTATGATCCCACCACTGCACTCCAGCCTGGATGACAGAGTGAGATGCTGTCTCAACAACAAAAAAGTGAGGATGTCAATTTTGAAATATATTGTTCTTATTTGGGTGCTATTTAAAAAGATGTGATGATTAGATTTAAAGATTTAGAGGAACTTTACCAGATGGGGTGACTAATCCATTTGAAACTAAAGTTAAGTCAAAGATCATGAAGAATTACTCAACTTCAAAAAATGACCTTGAGAGCTGAGTGGTTGGCCTGAGCTGCTTGTCCCAGCTATTCACTCACTCACTTATTATTTGTAGAGATGAGGTCTTGTGATCTTGCCCAGACTGGGCTCAAGCAATCCTCCTGCATCCGCTTCCCGAAGTGCTGAGATTACAGATGTGAGCCACTGTGCCCAGCCCATTTTACCATTTTTAACTGTACAGTTCAATGGCATTAAGTACATTTACAATGTTGTAGGACCATTACCATCCTATTTTTATTTTTATTTTATCATTGTTACATTAAAAAAATTTTTTTTTTTTTAGTGTTTTTAAAATAGAGACAGGGTCCAGCTATGTTGCCCAGGCTGGTCTCACACCCTTGGCCTCAAGGGATCCTCCTGCCTCGCTTCCCAAAGTTCTGGGATTACACACGTGAGCCACCATACCTGACCCGTTTTTACATTTTAGACATTTGCATAAAGAATGCTGGCCGGGCGCAGTGGTTCACACCTGTAATCCCAGAACTTTATAAGGCCAAGGCAGGCAGATCACCTGAGGTTGGGAGTTTGAGACCACCAGCCCGGCTAACATGGTGAAACCCCTTTTCTACCAAAAAGTATAAAAAATTACTAAAAATACAAAATTAGCCAGAACGTGGTGGTGCATGACTATAATCCAGCTATTTGGGAGGCTGAGTCAGGAAAATCATTTGAACTGGGAAGTGGAGGTTGTGGTGAGCCGTGATCACGCCACTGCACTCTAGCCTGGGCAACAAGAGCAAAACTCCATCCCCCACACCCCCAAAAAAGAATGCTGCTACAATCATTTTAGTAAACATTTTCTTCCATATTTCTGATAATCTCCTTAAGCTGGATTTCCTAGAATAGAATTACTAAAGCAAGGTAAATGAATACTTTTATGTTTTTTTAGTGCACATATGGTTCCTGAGATTTTCAACCTAAGTAACGGATACAAAGATATGATACAAATGTGTGCATTTTCATGAAATTACAAATAAATGTCAATGATTTAGGTATCTTTCATAATTAGAATTCCATCTTTGCTGATAAACTTGAGGGTAGGTGTGTGTAGAGTCAGGATATCAGGGTCTGCTTGCTGGCAAGGGTGGTGTGGCCAGGGGTGTGTGAGGTGTGTGTCAGGAGGGCTGTGGAAAACAACCTTTGGAGCAGACGTGAGTTAAGGCTGGTGGGCAGGCGTGCAGATGGAATTAGGGAGCTACTGCCAGCAAGAGGCCTTCAGGCTGAATTGAGCACAGATGGCACAGAGCACCACTGGATGTTTACCTCCCTCCCCACCAACCCCTTATACTCTTGGCAGTTGAACTGCACAGCAGAAGCAAGAAAATGAAAAATGCAGCCCGTGAGAACCAAGACAAGAAAGCCCTTCCTCCTATAATGCCCCTCTAGCATCCTATAGTGAGAAGTGTAACATTGTGCTCTCTGTAAAGGAGTCCACTGCCTTCTTGCAGAGCAGGTACTTACGGCTGAATTTGGAGCTGAGGGGCAATAAATTGATAGCTAGCTGACATGAGGCCCGAAAGTCACTAACAATAGCTCATTTGAACCTCTTTGACCTACAGTAAAATTTGTCTCATATGATTGAATATTGAGAAATTGGGATGGCCAGTGCATATTATGGGATGCCCTTGATCTGATAACCGCAGACACGGTACACTCAAGAGTTTGTAGACAAAGTCAGAAACACTCCTGAAATGCAGGGCAAACGTCACATTTGTAAACTAACAAAAACCAACTTGAAATGCACAGTAGTAGCTATCTATGGAAATCTGAGAAAAGAACAAAGACAGAAATGATCTGTAGGAATATTGGTCATAAAACTAGGGTGCTTCTAAATCTTAGCACAGACCTAAATTAGCACTCTGGAAGGAAAGACAGTGACTTAAAATCATAACAATGGAAGATAAACTAATGGGAAGAATTACAATTCAAAAGGCAAGGATACGTTCCCTTTTTCTTTTTCTTTTTCTTTCTTTCTTTCTTTTTTTTTGTTCTTTCTTTGTGTTGGGGATATCATTTTTTAAAGAGTATTAGATGGTAAGAATTCATCATTATATCCCCCCAAACTTCTAGGATTCTGATTTTTTTTTTTTTTTTAACACAGCTAAAACATTAGCTTGACAGTGGGAAAAAAAAAAAACCAATTTATCTGGTTTCACAATTTTAAGGACATACATAATCCCTTCTGCTTGAATTTGGCTTTCCTAAAGGATCTTCTGATAAAGTTGTTGGCAAACTATTTCTGGAAAGGGCCAGAGGGTAAATAGTTTAGGATATTTGGACCATGAGGTCTCTGTCACTGTTACTCAACTTTGTCTTTATAGTGCAAACTCAGCTACAGATAATGTGTACATAAACAGGCAAGCCTATGTTCCAATCAAACTTTATTTACAAGATCGGGATGTGGCGGATATGGCCTGTATGTGATAGTTTGCTGACCCTTTGCCTAATTTATCATTTGGCTTCCAGGCTGGTCTTACCAGGAAGGGGTGCCTTGGGAATGTTAGCCATGGGGCATGTCACTCTGTAATTCCTATCTTGTAGGCCTGGTCATAACAGTTCTCTGGGAGTTGATCAGTTCTGCATGAGCTAAAAATAACTATTAACTGAGTTCCCGACCTTGGAAAGCTGAGCTCTGAAGAGATTTAGCCTTGGGGTCTAGCCTAAGTAGCTAGCTGATAATGTCTCACTCATTCATTCTTTTCCCCTTAATCTTCTTCCTCTTTTTGTCATCTCTAAATGACAGCACCAATATACAGATTTTTATTATTTATAGAATTTAATATATACTACTCATCACAAACAGCGCTTTTTTAGGTTTAATAAGTATGGTCTCATTTGAGTATCAGAATGAGAGACAATATTCAGTTATAACAAGTAACTATCATGAAGGCATGTTACCTGCATTAAAAACACAAAACAATATTGTGAAAAATTATTTTGCTTCTTAATGAAATTATCAGAAAAGCCAGGAAACAGTTGGGAAGGTAACAAGGAAGATTCAATGACATTATTCAGTAATTTTTTTAGATTATATAACGAATGTTCTCCAATTGCCAAGAAACATAGTAATATTATAAACTATTTAGTGGCAACTGACATAATATAAACCATATGTAACTTTGATTTATGGACATGCTATTTTGCATGCAAAGTCCATGTCCCTGCCTTAACTTTAACCACCACTCCTCCTCCTCCTCCTCCTTCTTCTTTCTTCTTCGTTCTTCCTTCTTCCTCTTCTTCTTTCCCCTTCCTCCTTACCCTCCTCCTCCTCTTCCCCCTCCTCCTCCCCCTCCTCCCCTCTTCCTCCTCCTCTTCCTCCTCCTCTTCCTCTTTCTTCTTCTTCTTTCTTTTCTTCCAGACAGAGTCACTCTGTCGCCCAGGCTGGAGTGCAGTGGTCCATTCTTGGCTCACCGTAACCTCCACTTCCTGGGTTCAAGTGATTTTTGTAGAGATGGGGTTTCATCATGTTGGCCAGGCCATGGCCTCAAGTGATCCCCCCACCTTGGCCTCCAAAGTGCTGGGATTACAGGCGCGGGCCACCTCGCCTGGCCACTCCTCATTCTTGTGGTTTCTCAAACCGCTTGTTTTGGCTTCTCATCTCCGCTTCTATTCTTCATCAGGCCCCTTTAGCAACTCAATTTGATCGTTCTTATCTACTGACTGCTTCACCTCCCTCTCACTGGGCTCCCAGTAGGTCTACCCACTGAGACAGTAGATAAAAAGCATTGGTGGCTAACGCCTGTAATCCTGAGATAGGCAGATCACGAGGTCAGTAGTTTGAGACCATCCTGGATAACACAGTGAAAACCTGTCTCTACTAAAAATGCCAAAAAAAAAAAAAAAAAAAAAACTAGCCAGGCATGATGGCATGCACCTGTTGTCCCAGCAACTCAGGAGGCTGAGGCAGAAGAATTGCTTGAACCTGGAAGGCAGAGGTTGCAATGAGCCAAGATTGCACCACTGTACTGCAGCCTGGGTGACAGAGCCAGACTCCGTCTCAGAAAGAGAGAGAAAAAAATAAAAGCATTTGTATCTCAAGCCAAGAGACAATGGAGCTGACTTTTGCCCAGTTTCCCAAATAGCTGGGTTGGGTAAACACTTTCTGCTGCACATAATTTCTCTGAAGAGGACTGAAAACTAGATGTAAGTTCGTAAGGCTGTATTTTTCACTTTATTTTGAGCCTTTGCAGTATCAAGGGTAGTACCAAGGGGTGGCTTGGACTGCAGATGCTGGAGTAGTTTCGTTCATCCTAAATCTATTAAGGCTGGGCACAGTGGCTCACACCTGTAATCCTAGCACTTTTCAAGGCCAAGTCGGGTGAATCTCTCAAGCCCAGGGGTTGCAAACAAGCCTGGGAAACACAGTGAAACCTCATCTACACACACACACACACACACCCACATACTCACTCTTAGCCAAGCATGGTAGCACATGCCTGTGATCCCAGCTACTTAGGAGGCTGAGCTGGCAGGATCAATTAGGCCTGGGAGGTCAAGGCTGCAGTGAGCCATGATTGCACCACTGCATTCTGGCCTGGGTGACAGAGTGAGACCCTGTCCTTCTACCAAAGAAAAACGCCACAAAATCTCTATTAGTCCCCTTCCCTCAGCCATTCTAAATCAATTATTCATAGATGTCTACCATGGAATTTTGCAGTAACTCTTTTTCTGTCCTATTTGGATATGACAATTTTGTTAAGGAATTATTCAAACAAAAGCTAGGCATAGTGGCTGACACCTGTAATTCTAGCTACTCAGGAGGCTGAGATGGGAGGACTGCTTGAGCCCAGGAGTTTGAGGCTGCAGTGAGCCATGATAGCACACTGCATTCTAGCCTGGGAGACAGAGGGAGACCCTGTCTCAAAAAGAAAAAAAGAAAAGAAAAAGGATTATTAAGACACTTCATTTACTTATAACCTTTTCAAATAATTACGTAAAATGTAACTGAACAATAACCCCAATCTGGGGAAAAGGGAAAAACTGTACTACAACACCAATTTTGAGTTCCTTTTTTACTTTCAGGACAAAAATGAGAATAAGGGGTAGTTTTTTTTTTGGGGGGGTGGAGTTATAGTTTTAAATTTTTAAGTTATTTACTGCTCTTATAAAACTTAGCATTACAACCAACCTCAAAGATCATCTAGTTCAATCCATGCATTTGGAAAGCAAGGCTAAGTTACACAATTATTCAAGAATATGTGCTTGATTCTATACATCTAATGTCTTCTCCGTAGGAAGTTAGAGTTGGGCACACCTGCCTTCTTGAATTTTTGTTTACACCATACACACTCTCCTGCTTTTCCTCTTATCTTAGTCTTCTTTGCAGGATACTCCTCATCTTTCACACCTGTATACATGAGATGTGCTTGGGGCTTAGTCCTTGATCTTGTCTATTAATATCTACACTCACACTTTAGGTGATCTCAGCTGGTCTCATGGTACTAAACATCATCTACATGCTGATGGCTCCCAGTTTGTTTCAATTGCTCTGATCCTTCCACTGAGCTGGATATCCAGCTTTCCACCTGATACCTTCATTTAATTATCTAATAAATACCTTAATCTTAACATGTTCTACCTGAATTCCTGATTTTCTTCCAGGTCCTAGGACAATGCATGCTCATTCCATAATCTTTGCCATCTGATCCACTACTCACTAGTTGCTCGGGTCAAAATCCTTGCAGTCATCCTTGATATTCTTTCTGTCATACACCCAGCCCATGAGCAAATGCTGTTGTTTTTACCTTCAGTAGATTTCCCAAATCTGACCACTCTGATCATCTAAACAAATCTGACCTAATCAATTAACCTCCTAATTAGGTCTCTGTTCTCTCTGCTCTTCATCTTGCTCTTCTCCCCTAGAGTGCACCCAGAAAGTCTTTAACGTAAGGCCTGGCATGATCAGGACCTTACTCGCTGTCATGTGTCATTTTCTACCAACTCTGTCTTCATGCTGCTCCAGCCACTCTGGCCTTTTTGATTTTTCCAACACACCAAGCTCATTCCTGCAATGGAATCTCTGCACCTGCTGTTCTCTCCGAAATGTTCTTCTTGCATAGCTGGTTCCCTCATTTGTTAGACTTCTGTTCACGTGTCACTCACCCTCACAGGAGCCTTCCCCCAACTCTACCTTGATCTAAAATAACCCCTGTCATCACTTTCTATGCTCTTTATCCTGCTTTATTTTTCTTTAGAGAACTTATTGCTGTCTGACATCGTATTACAAATGTACTTCTTCATTGTCTATCCACGAGGGCAGGAATTTTGTCTGGTTTTTCACGGTTAGAGCAATGCTTTGCACTTAGTAGGTATTCAATAACTAGTGACTAAATAAATGACCAAGTATGCAGCCCTTTGAGTAAGTGGCCTCCTCCCATACAGACGGAGGAAGACCGTTTTGCTTAGAGGGCACTGAAAACCCTAAAGTGGTTTCCTTTTTTATGGCAGATGATCCTAATTTCTTCTGAAGCACTTTTAAAAGAAACATGAATTCGTTTTTGTTCTCATAGTGCCTACAGTTGCCATGTTCTCACTTTTGGTTGCTTTGTTTTTATTTTCTTAATCACTGATTTTGGTTATTAATGGGACAGTCACCAAAGATTTTGTCTGATCAATACAGCATAGGATATCTATATGTTGGTGGAGTCAAAGAATGCTGTAGACCTAAATGTTATAGTGAATCCAGTTAAAATTCTACCAGCTTGGCATCATGGCAAAACCCCATCTCTACAAAAAATACAAAAATTTGCCAGGCATGTGGCACATGCCTGTGGTCACAGCTACTGGGAGGCTGAGGCCAGAGGATTGATAGAGCTCTGGAGATCGGCATTGCAGTGAGGCATGATCACGTCACTGCACTCCAGCCTGGGTGACAGATCAAGACTGTCTCAAAAAAAAGTAAAGAAAAATTTAAGTTCTCATTTTTGATAATATATTCTATCAAACATCGCCAATGTCAGATCATTTCAACAGCATTTCCAACTTTTCAAAGCACGTAGTATAAAGCCATAAAAGTTGTCTTACTGAAATTAAATCTTCATGAGAGATGGTTTTAATAGACTGGGTTTTTAGCAGTGAAATTAAAGAATGATAGTTTAGTATACAGAAAGAAACAGTTATGGTGACACTTAGTTCTTCATGATACACTGTAAGTACATATTGGACATCATAAGTAAAAAGGATGGTCCTTCTGGAGAATAAAAATTAAATAGGTCCTCACAGTGACATGCAGTCTCCAAGCATGATCTGTCTAAATTCTCTCACCCAAAAAAAGTTAAGTTGAAAGATAAAAAACCTGCCTCCTAGTTACTATTTCACAAACACACCCAGATAGTACCAGATTAGTGACTAAAATCCAGATATTTTCCTTTTTGATAAATTAAGTCATGTACATTGTAAAATACTTTTTAAAAGAATCAATAAGGCTATATTTATTTTCAGTACAAAATGTGACTCATAAACACTTTTATTTCTCCAAAATTGCCTTTCAGAAAAAAACTTGATCCTTACTATTGATCTAAGAGAAACCTGCATGAAGCAATGCTGTAGTATGTATGTATGTGTGTGTGTGTGTGTGTGTGTGTGTGTGTGTGTATATATATATTTTTTTTTTTTTTCTTTTTTTTTTTTTTTTTTTTCTTCCTGAAAGGCAATGGGTGACCTCTGGAGGCAACTGGAAAAAATACCCTGCTGCTTTCAAGAGTGAAGTGGGGAATGAAGAATCAGAAAGTAGCTTTCCATTTAGAGAAGGCTTTTTTTTTTTTTTTTTTTTTTTACATTTAATCAGGGTGAATTAAAATATTTAATTTTACAATTGCTTTACTGAACCTCAATTCAGTTAGGTAATAAATCGATTCAGTCAGGTAATATTTATTATGTAATACAATGTTAGGGGAGAGACATATAACACCCATAGTTTCAATCTCATTGACTTTATAATCTACTAAGGAACTAAAGGTAAGTGCTAAAAGAACTGTAACACGACGTAAAACCTGTGAAAAGATTTAGGAGCAGCACAACTAATAGGAATTAGTGAAAATATACCAGCCTCAAGAATGAAAGGCGTGTTAGAAAAGACTGACACCGAAGTAATTTTTTTGTTTGTTTTTATTATTTTTACTTTATTTTTTAACATGGATCCTCAAAGGACAGGTAGAAAACGTCCTGGTTTGTCGTCATTAGCCTACTTCAGTCCCTCTCTCTCACTGATTACAACTAAAAGACTCATGACAAAATACAAATGGCAACTACCTGCAGACTCTGAAAAGTAAAGAAAGAATTGTGGTAGGGAGTCAAAACTCAGAATGCAAAAGGATGAATTTTCTGGCTTTTTTCTTTTCTTGTGGTTTGTCCTGAGGAGAGGCCCCAGTTGGGAACTGTTGGGTGGCAAAACTCAAATAGGAATCTCATCTTTCTGTGCTGAAAGGAAATAACTGTTAGCCCAGAACTCTATTTCCAGTGAAAATATTTGAGGAATCAAAGTGAAATAAAGACATTCTCATATTAAGGAATGTCAACTGACCTGCCAAAAGAAATGCTTGGCAGGGCGTGGTGGCTCATGCCTGTAATCCCAGCACTTTGGGAAGCTGAGGCAGGCAGATGGCTTGAGGTCAGGAGTTGGAGACCAGCCTGGCCAACATGGTAAAAACTCGTCTCTACCAAGAACGCAAAAATTAGCTGGGCGTGATGGCGCGCGCCTGTAGTCCCAGCTACTCGGGAGACTGAGGCAGAAGAATCGCTTGAACCCAGGAGGCAGATGTTGCAGTGAGCCAAGATCGTGCCACAGCACTCCAGCCTGGGTGACATAAGCTAACTCTCAAAAAAGAAAAAAAATTAAAAAGCGGGGGTGCGGGTTGGGGAAAGACTTAATGACTAAATGAATAAGGCTAGAGAGATGAGTTGCAATGATAAGACTGAGGTTCGTAGTCTGGGAACCTAAGTGGATGAAAGAATCAGGTGGAAAAGAACATTTCAAATAGACGATGAAGAAAAATGTGTGACCTTTTGAGGCTGTGGTCCGCTTTGTTAAAGAGCAAAAGGAAGCAATTCCTCAAATCGATGCCATGTTCCTCTTCTTTACAACGATGGAATTATTTCAGGAATTGGGGTGGGAGTGTGCTTGAAACCACAGCTTTGGATCCCGGTTTCTTTCTTGAGCTACACTATTTAGGGCCACTAATTCGATGACTGCGCTTGGGCAAATTGTTGCTTATTCTCTATGGCTTAATCTTTCCATCTGCACAACGGGGATAATGTGGAATTTGGAGTTTTGTGAGGGTTGAGATAAAATACGTGAAAACTTCAAATCAAGTTCAACAAATACGTGGAGTGAAAGATGAACGACTCACGGCACATGTCAGGGATTTCAAAAAGTTGTATAAGGACCAGATCTTCAGGCTCCCTCCGCTCCCCAGGAGACCCGGGGGGCCGGCGGAAGCGCTATTATCGTTCAATTCTTGGCCCATTTTCCTCATAATGGTTTGGCCGCGTTTTACGTCTCGATTTTCTGGTCCCAGGCTGCGGCTTCAGCTCGCTCCGCCATGGGGCGCACATCCGCCAGCCTCTGTGGGCTCAGCTAAGCAAGATGCCGAGGCTAGAGAGCCGCGTCCGGTCTCCTAGGCAACCACATCAACTTCCGGCTAGAGACGCGGTCCCGGTTGGCTAGACGCCACATTTCTGCCACGTGACTCGCGCAGGCGCCGTGTGTGCCGCAGGGTGTGCGTCCGCTGACCGGAACACCGGCCGTGTTGCGAAGTTGGCCTTCTCAGTCCCGGCCTGGGCGGTCCCTTGGGAAGTGGCGCCCCGAGGGACAGCCGGGCCCGGGGGCGGGGCCAGTGCTCGTCTCCGAGCTCTAGAGGTTCCGCTGAGAACTGAGACGCGCGGCGGCAGCAAGACGCCTTCCCTGGAGCCGCCGAGCTGGAGTTGGAAGTGGAGCTCTGCGGGGCTGGGCCCCTGGCTGCGGGGCAGCGGCTCCTGCAGCCTGAGGCCCCGGCGGAGAATGAGAAAGATCCGGAGACGGTGGCGGTCTCCCAGCCGAGCGGTGGGACCGGGAGCATGCTGCGGTGGTTCACCACTGTGATCCTGTTGTCTTGCTTCCTGGGGCTGGTGAGATCCCGGGCTGCAGCCCTCCCAGGCCGGGGCGTTCGAGTCTCGCCTTTGCCACTTGCAAACTGATCTTAGGCGCGTTACCTAATCTGTCTGGCCCTCAGTTTCATCATCTGGAAAATGGGCACACTTATAAAGTTGGAGTGTTATTGTTAAGTGCAAGAGATTTTCTCAATATGTTTTTCAGCTCCAGCAAGCCTTTTTAATTTTTTTTATTGAGACAGAGTCTCGCTCTGTTGCCCAGGCTGGAGTGTAGTGGTGCGATCTGGGCTCACGGCAGTGTTCGCCTCCCAGGTTCAAGCGATTCTCCTGTCTAAGCCTCCAAAATAGCTGGGACTACAGGCGTCCGCCACTATTCCTGGCTAATTTTTGTATGTTTAGTAGAGGCAGGATTTCACCATGTTGGCCGGGCTGGTCTCGAACTCCTCCTGACTTCAGGTAATCCACCTGCCTCGTCCTCCCAAAGTGCTGGGATTACAGGCGTGAGCCACTGCCTCCGGCCCAGCGAGCCTTCCTACTACTTCGTGGGATGGGAAGGTTCCAAGTTGCCCAGGGCTTTGGCCGCTGCTCTCCTCACCCCGTCACTCAACCCCCAAATTATTACACAGAAAAACTGCTTTTCTTCTTTCCGGTGGTCTGATTTAATTCGTCCAACTGCTTAATTTTGCAGATAAGGAAATAGGCCCAGAGGGGAAAGTGACTTTTCTGGATCACACAGCTGGTTACTTAGCCAGGAGTATGATATGGCCAGGAATATGTCTCTTACTTTGCCCACAGCCATATTTATTAATAAAACCAACTTGAGATTCTTAAATGTTTTTCTTGGAGCAAACTGCACGGCTAGAAGCGACTTTTGCCAAACCCCTGGGCCGCCCCTCTATTTACTTTTGGGAAGCCTCCCTCTTATCACCTGATGTATGATCCTTGGGGAGTTGGGAGGATGAGTTCTCTGAAGAGTCATTTGTGGTCACTTAGCATCTCAGGGACTCTGAGCCAGAATTGTTTCTTTTTTTTCTTTTCTTTTTTTTTTCGAGACGGAGTTTCGCGCTTGTTACCCAGGCTGGAGTGCAATGGCGCGATCTCGGCTCACCGCAACCTCCGCCTCCTGGGTTCAGGCAATTCTCCTGCCTCAGCCTCCTGAGTAGCTGGGATTACAGGCACGTGCCACCATGCCCAGCTAATTTTTTGTATTTTTAGTAGAGACGGGGTTTCACCATGTTGACCAGAATGGTCTCGATCTCTCGACCTCATGATCCACCCACCTCGGCCTCCCAAAGTGCTGGGATTACAGGCTTGAGCCACCGCGCCCGGCCCAGAATTGTTTCTTATTTAGAGTATTTTGATTGCGGGGTGGGGAGGGGTGAAGAAAGAAATCATTTCAGACTTTCGGTGAGTCATGACTGAGTGTCAGGTCTCTTGTAAATCCTTTGAAGACATGAACTAATTTGATTAGATTCTGTGCTCAGGCTTCTCTGGAAGTACTAGGTGCTTGCTGTGCACCTGGGCCCACATTGGTCCTTAGTCTTGGACTGTTAATGATTGAGCAGGGGGCGCACTTCATGCATTTAGAGCAGAGCAGGACGATTAGAATCAATGATATTCTGGAAATGTAGACTGATTGGAAACATTTTTTTGTGTCCAATGAATTTCCTCTGAAAGTCAACTGTAATCCTTACTTCTTGCTAACACTGCATTGTCTTTGAGTAAAGTTTTGTTGTTAAAGGCATTCTATACTTGGGCATGTAATATTTTCTAAGCAATCTTTACTGACTGTAATTCTGATGGCTTGGAAGAATAGATATAGAAACATTTAAGTTGTTTATCTCCTGCATGTTTTATATGCATAGTTCAGGGGAAGGACCCCATGTGCATCCAGAAATATTGCTGTTTAACAACACCAGAAAAAAGGAATATTTTGATGTTTTGATGTTTCCCAGTGGCTCAGTCAGAACTCACTACAGCCTCTACCTCAAGTCTTTTTTTTTTTTTTTTTTTTTTTTTTTTTTTTTTTTGAGATGGAGTTTCGCTCTTGTTACCCAGGCTGGAGTGCAATGGCACAATCTCGGCTCACCGCAACCTCCGCCTCCTGGGTTCAGGCAATTCTCCTGCCTCAGCCTCCTGAGTAGCTGGGATTACAGGCACGTGCCACCATGCCCAGCTAATTTTTTGCATTTTTAGTAGAGACGGGGTTTCACCATGTTGACCAGGATGGTCTCGATCTCTCGACCTCGTGATCCACCCGCCTCGGCCTCCCAAAGTGCTGGGATTACAAGCTTGAGCCACCGCGCCCGGCCTTCTACCTCAAGTCTTAAGCAATCCCTTCACCTCAGCCTCCCTAGTAACTGGGACTACAGGCATGCACCACCACACCTGGCTGTATTTGTTAATATTACATTTTATTAACAATACAGAATAGTCTTTTAAAGATATTGTTCAGAAAAGAAACAGGATTGCAGCAACAAAATTAATTTCTTAAAATTTGAGAGGTGTCAAAACAAAAAAAAGTTTTAGTCAAAACCAAAAAACAGTAGTCTAATTCCCTGCATTACATTGTAAATCCCACGCCCTGTCTCCCTTTTTTACAGTGGAAGAAGCTACCACATAGTTAGATATTATTTTACTTATTGTAAGTAAAAGCTTTTGTCTTTTTACATTTCAGGGATTGAGTGTTGCTATACTCGGACCCACGTTTCCAGATTTGGCAGCAAATGTGAACCAAAATATCAGTAGTCTGTCTTTCATTTTTGTGGGTCGTGCCTTTGGATATTTGAGTGGCTCTGTGATTGGTGGAGTTCTCGTTGACGTCATGAATCATTTTTTACTTTTGGGTAAGTAAATGCTAAGTTTACTTTCTTTATTACTGTCAGTGAATTTACAACTTGTCTTTGAAAATATGAAAGCACTCGCATGCAGAATGGTTGGCAGCCGAAATGGGTAGTGTTTAGGTGTCCTCAATGGCAGTTGGGTTTCCCTGGTACCTGCTTTCACCTTGACAGCTAGAGAGAATCTGTGCTGGGGCCCTCTGGAAATTTAGATTAACTCTAAACTGTGTTAGCAATCCTTAGCCTTCCCAACCACTATAATTTAGATACCAGTCCTGGATCACATACTGGTTGTCCAAAAAACTCTGCTTATTGGGGTTTAGGCAGATTTCCTGGGGCTACCATAGATCAGCAGGAGCTCCTTGACCCTGCCCAGCCTGCACCCTGCACTGGAAATGAAGATGGGAGGGTGGGTGAACTGACGTAGGCTACGTTTTTGTCCCTACTGCCCTATGTCATCATTGGACAATACCAGAGGGCTGTCTCACCCAGGAAATAGGAGGCAAAGCTGCCTTTTTTTTTTTTTTTTTTTTTTTTGAGACAGAGTCTCACTCTGTCACCAGGCACCAGGCTGGAGTGCAGTGGCGCGACCTCGGCTCACTGCAACCTCCACCTCCTGGGTTCAAGCAATTCTCCTGCCTCAGCCTCCTGAGTAGCTGGGACCACAGATGTGCATCACCACACCTGGCTAATTTTTGTATTTTTAGTAGAGTTTGGGTTTGACCATGTTGTCCAGGTTGGTCTGGAGCTCCCGAGCTCAAAAGATCAGCCTCCCAAAATGTTGGAGTTACAGGTGTGAGCCACCACACCTGGCCTGGCAAAGCTTTGAACATATATACTTTTTAAAAAATCAATTGAAATATTTAGAGAAAATTTAGATTAATATAAAATTCTTTTGGAAGCAAGAATAATAATTTATTTTTAGTGAATTAATAAATAATCCCTCTTATTTCCAAAGTGGGTAGAGAGAACATATTTCTTATCTTTTCCTCCCTATTTCTCAAACTAATTTATTTAGTAAATTTTACTACACCCTACTCTAGTAGTTGCATTTTATTTTTGTCTTTTTAATTTCTTACCTCATGTCTAAAAATTTCTTTTAGGTTCTTCAATGTGAATAATTTGAATTAATTTTGGCGTGTCTCTTTTGGTATAAAACTTTGCCTTGTGGTATAATTTACAGCTTATTAGCAGTGCTGGAAATGTATTTGTGTTATAACTATTTATATTTCATAGTCCATAAAGATTATAAAAGATTCCAATAACGTAAGCACTTTTAGAAGCAAAAACTCTCATCTACTCTTTACCTAATTTAAATTTGACCTTATTTTGCATGTTTGGACATTTATGATGTTGACTTGATCTACGACTTTGCATGGATATTATTTTTTATAGTTCACTTTCTACCTTCTCAGGAGTGTCAATGTTGGCTACCACAGTTGGTCTTTATCTTGTTCCTTTTTGCAAGAAAGCAGCATTACTCACTGTCATGATGTCTGTCTTTGGTGCTTCAATGGGCATTCTGGATACAGGTTAGTGAGCTCTTCTGTGTCATCTCTGGGAGTAGGGACTTTCTACTAGAAGAAGTACAACCGATAACGTTAAACGATCACTTGCAATGCCCTGTAAAATGACACAGACCTACTGAGTTGGTCCTGGAGTCACTCAGAATGAATCACCCTTCTAGCAGCTATTCTTGCTAATTAGGAGGCCTGTTTCTGAGAAGCCAAGTCTGAAATGGACTTAAAGAATTTTGTTCAGTGAGAGATGGTTGATTTACAGTGTCAACAGGGAAGGCCCTGTGTGGGTAATTACAGTGCAGGTGAATAGGCTTTCATTTTGGGGTAGAACTTTATCGTGCTCATATGGGAGGAGTTGGTGGTTTAATAGGTTAAACCAAGTTTGGAACCACTGTTTGGCTGAGAAAGCATAGAAACAGCAATCCAACTTGACATGTACCTTGACTTCCAAGCCAAGAGAGATTCGTGCTGTGGACTAGGCTCTCTTACTTTTACGTTCTTTTCTGTCTCAAAAGTTTCCACCCTTCTGCAGTAGATTTTTTCCCCGTATCATCATGTCTTTTAAAACCTACTAAGTAACACAGGTGACATTTGTTTATTCCTAAAATCAGCTTTCTACCCTTCCCTTCCCTGAGCTGCTGTTATGTGATCTGTTGGGGCAATATTTTATTTCAGGCTTAATTTGGTTATGAAATTATAGGGTGGAATTATATATTTATCTGAAAATATCTGTGGAAAACAAAAGATAGCGGAAGATGTACTGTTTCTTGCCTTTCTCCTCCTAGATGTTTAGACAGTATAAATGCAGTTGCTAAACGGTGTCCTTGTTTGCTCTAACGGGCACACCAGAACCCTGGGCTATTCAGGTTCTTGGATGTATGTTTTGCATCTGTTACATACATAAGTAAGTACTTTTCCTCAAGTGCTTACCAAGAGCAAGTACAGAAAACTTTGGTAATTTGGCTACTATCTGATGATAAAATTTTGCCTTCTAAATATATATATGTAAAATATTAATATATGACTATTTCTTCCCCAGTCTGATGTTAGAACGGTATTATAAAAAGCCTCTTGCTAGTGTCCTTGGCTCTCGAAGGTAGTGGTTTACTAGACTGTAGCATTCGATTTGTGAGTATGTGATGTTACAATGCTTAGAGTTGTCTGGTGGTAGTGGGTTAGAGTTCCTTTTCAGAGTTGATTTAGTTGCAGTGTTTGATAATTAGAATATTATAATGCTTGTGCCGTGTAAAATAAACTCACCTCCTTTCTGATAAGTGAACTTTTTTTTAAAAAAAAAAGTGACTATGTTTAACTTAAATAATTTTTTCCATCTTTCATTGATAGGTGGTAACGTCCTTATCTTGGCTCTTTGGGGGGACAAAGGAGCCCCACATATGCAGGCCTTACACTTCTGTTTTGCTTTGGGTGCCTTTTTGGCTCCACTACTAGCTAAACTGGCATTGGGTCCGACAGTATCTGCTGAAAACCACACAGAGCCTGACTTTCATCATCCCGCACTCAACCGATCATCTGATGCTGATTCAGGAGTTCTGTTTGGAGTACCTAATGATATGATTTTACTGTGGGCTTATGCTGTTATCGGAACTTACATGTTCATAGTTTCTGTCATATTGTTTGCTCTGTTTTTAAAGAATAGCTCAAAGCAGGAAAAAGCGAGAGCATCTGTTCAGGGATCGCGAAGAGCAAAATATCACAACGCCCTTCTTTGTCTCCTTTTTGTGTTCTTCTTTTTCTATGTTGGAGCCGAGGTAACATATGGCTCTTACGTTTTCTCATTTGCAACCACCCATGTTGGCATGAAAGAAAGCGAAGCCGCTGGGTTGAACTCCATCTTCTGGGGGACATTTGCAGCCTGCAGGGGCCTGGCAATCTTTTTTGCTACATGCTTACAACCTGGAACCATGATTGTGTTGAGTAACATTGGCAGCCTGACTTCATCTTTATTTCTGGTGCTTTTTGACAAGAACCCAGTTTGTCTCTGGATAGCAACTTCAGTGTATGGGGCCTCAATGGCAACCACATTTCCCAGTGGTATTTCTTGGATTGAACAGTACACGACCATCCATGGGAAATCTGCAGCATTTTTTGTCATTGGTGCTGCCCTGGGAGAAATGGCTATTCCTGCAGTGATTGGAATTCTTCAAGGAAAATACCCTGATTTGCCTGTAGTGCTGTATACCTCTTTGGGAGCATCAGTAGCCACTGGTGTTTTATTTCCTGTGATGTATAAATTAGCCACTTCACCTCTTAATCACCAGCGAAAAGAAAATAGAAAGAGTGAGGACCAGAAAGCTTTGCTTTCTAGCTCCGGGCTAAATGAATATGAGGAAGAGAATGAAGAGGAGGATGCAGAAAAATGGAATGAAATGGATTTTGAAGTGATTGAAATGAATGATACAATGAGGCATTCTTTAATAGAGACATCTGGAAATAGTTTGACAGAGTCCACAGCTGAAATCTAACCAACCCATCAAATGCAGTGGTGTTTGAGTCCTCTCCTGTTAATACTGGCAACTCCCGTGTGAAGCACTTGCCTGAAACCAGGACAGAAGGGACTAACATTTAGAGAAGATGGATTACGCACTGACATCCTTGAATAATTGCCACTTCTAAGGAGGCCATTCAGAGCAGAGCATCAGCAGAATTTCACCATGCTCTGGGGATTAAAATTTCTAGGTCCAATTATAGCGAATGCTAAAAAGTTTTGAAATGTTCTGTAATTCCCAGAGTCTTCCATAAGTAACCAAATGGTCTCAAACACGTACACTGGGATCTTGTTATAAGGCTAGTATTTGTCATGTGACTGATTAGGAAATATTTTATGGTCTCTACCTCTCAGAGCATGCAAAGCGGTGTTTGTCTTTGAGAAGTTGGGTATTCTCATAGAATGAGACTATGTAGGAGGTGAATTCCTTGGTTGAACAAATTATCAGGTATTAATACTTTGCCAGGAAAGTTGAGAATAGTTTCGTAAAAGAGAAATGGAGAGATACTTTTATTAATTGGTTTACCTTATCTGTAGGGTTGGATCATAAAATGCTTGTGACTCATTTGATTTCTCACTTCAGTAAAGAGAACACAGAACAGGGCCCAAGGGGCCTGGCTTCAAGCCTTGACTCCTAGCCTTGCCCTCTCACTTAACATAGGCCTCATTTTGCTTGCCTCCTGATCGGTGATTCTAGAAATGAAAATGAGATGATTTCCAAATTGGGAATCCGTAAGTTTTAAAGTTTGTGCAAAATGTCTTCTAGAAATTAGTGCAAGCGCCCCCCCCCCGACCCCGTTCTTCATTTCAAATGAGAAGTGAAACCAAAATGGTAAATAGCTTTAAGAATGTGCTAATGAAAAGAAAAAAAGACAAAAAAAAGTGCTAATGATAAATGATTACATGTCAATGTACTTAATGTTTAATACCTTATTCGAATAATTACCTGAATTTAGTACTGCATTTCATTGACTCTTAAGTTGCAGTTTTGCCCCCGCACTTTTAACGTCTCTGAAATCAGGACATGTCATACGATCAGTGATCATTGAACATTGTGACAAAGTTCAGTTGGCATTTTTTCCCCATATGTAAATATAAAATAATGTGTTTTACAATCAGTGGCTTAGAGTCAGTGAAATACCATAATTCATTCAATTATGGAGAGGATACTATCTTTATAGACATTTTAAAAAGAAGTTATTTTTATATGCTAATATTCTGTGTTCAACTGGGATTTGGACACACTATGTTCTAATTTTGAAAGCTGTTTCAGAGTTACATTAGTAGTAGGGCTGTAGATGGAGTCTTTTCAGGTCCTTTGCCTACCTCACTTACAGAGGCTGGGTCTGAGCCTTGCTCAAGATTAGCTCTTCAGCACATCTGGGTGGTGATCATATTGTAATTACTGTAAACCAGGTTGCAAGTGTAATTTACAGTGAGGCACAGTCTTTTCCAGTGATTGGAATACTTGTGTCACCCATCCAGGGTTTCTGCTTCCTGCGTTTGAAATACCTGGGAAACCAAAGTAAAGATTAGAAAGTGACTTGGTGGCTTAGGAGTCAAGGATCAGAAAGGGTATTTCCTATGTGCATGGCAAAATTGGTGCAGGCAATCCTTTGAAAAATGCCTAGAATCGATGAAATTTTGTTCACTTCCTCCAGTTTTATGCTGAATAACATCTAATTTCTACTTGATTGGAGTAGTTGTGCTTTCTTTTACTCAATTTCTGTAAATATGCAATTGTTTTGTCTTCAGTAAAATACAGCATCTTTCTTGACCACTGCCCATTCACCTTATATGCCTGTCACAATGTTGGTTCATGTAATGACGTAACAACTTTAGAGAGGGCTGGTAGAAAAGTTAATGATTAAAAAACCCTCTTGCTCTTTTTATTTATTTTTTTGGGGGGTCGGTGGGTGGAGGACGGTGTCTCTCTCACTCTTACCACCCAGGATGGAGTGCAGTGGCATGATCTCGGCTCACTGCAACTTCTGCCTCCCAGGTTCAAACGATTCTCCTGCCTCCGCCTTGTGAGTAGCTGGGATTACTGGCATGCACCCCCATGCCCAGCTAATTTTTGTATTTTTAGTAGAGAGAGTTTACCATGTTGGCCAAGCTGATCTCAAACTCCTGATCTCAAGTGACCCACCCACCTCAGCCTCCCAAAGTGTTGAGATTACAGGCATGAGCCACCATGCCAGCCCTTCGGCTCTTCTTTTGTTTTTGTTTGTTTGTTTGTTTTTTGGTTTTTTTTTTTTTTGAGACGGAGTTTCGCTCTTGTTACCCAGGCTGGAGTGCAATGGTGCAATCTCGGCTCACCGCACCCTCTGTCTCCAGGGTTCAAGCAATTCTCCTGCCTCAGCCTCCCGAGTAGCTGGGGCTACAGGTGTGTGCCGCCATGCCCAGCTAATTTTTGTGTTTTTAGTAGAGACAGGGTTTCACCATGTTGACCAGAATGGTCTCGATCTCTTGACCTCGTGATCCACCCGTCTCGACCTCCCAAAGTGCTGGGATTATAGGCGTGAGCCACCGCGCCCGGCCTTTCCTTCTGCTCTTTTTATACTGTACTTTTCCCATAGTTGGAACTTGGAAATTACTTCTTCTTCACTTACTGTTTTTTCTCAGGTTTTTGGAAACTAGGCAGTTGCAGTTACGTGGCAGAATAGGAATTCCGCCTTCAGCATTTACTGATACAGGGTAGAAGATGCAGCTCAGAGAGAGGAGGAGGATGATAAGAACATGGAAGAAAATTTCAAAATCCACACTGGAAAATTCACTATGGTTCCACAAACCAAAATGTGAATGGTCATATGAGATCATAGGCATTGTGAACTTTCCATACTGGAAGGAAAAGACTTAGTGCAATTCTAAGAATTAGCATTCATCCTACTGATTGGTTCTTAGGTAAGTGCCTGCTGATACCTAACCTACAAATACCCAAATGTTCTGTTGCTGGGTAACACATAACAAATTGAACACCTTGAAACAACAGACATTTACCATCTCACAGGGCTGCTTATAGGGTTTCTTACTCTTGTAGACTGAGGTCCTTTTTCTTGCTGATTGTCAGCTGGGCATCACTCAGCTTCTGGAAGCCTCCCACAGTTCTGTGCCACGTGGCCCACTCACAGATACCTCTCACAACATGGCAGCTTCTTCAAAGCAAGCAGGAGAATCTCTAAACAAGTCTTAGAGGATGTTACGTCATTGTGGGAGTAACATCCCATTGCCTTTACCGTATTCTAGTATCTAGAAGCAAGAGTAGAGGCTAGCACAGGGATGTGACCTATTGGGGATGACCTTAGAGTGTGTCTGCTACAGTCAGGTACCTGTAAAATAGAGATTTTCAAAAGAGCTAAAAGCTGTGAGCTAAGAGCAGGGCATGATGGCTCATACCTGTAATCCCAGCTACTCAGGAAGCCAAGGTGGAAGTATCCCTTGAGTTCAGGAATTTGAGACCAGCCTGGGCAATATAGCGAGACCCTGTCTCTAAAAATTTAAAGAGACCCCTTCTCTAAAAAACAAAAAGCCAGTAACTATGAGCTGGGGGAGAAAAGCTTCAGCAATCACGGAATGTGATTACAGGTACAGCTAGTATGGGGATGGAATATGCACCATTACTCAGGCCAACAAATCTTACATAGGAGAATCTTTTTTATGTTTGTGGGACAGTGGGTGAGTTAACTCAAGAGTTGTGCCTTTTTTTTCCTCTCAATACTTTCCCTTATCAGTGTGCTTTTAACCTATTAAAATGCAGTTGAGGCCAGGTGTGGTAGCTCACATCTGTACTTCTAGCACTTTGGGAGGCTGAGTTGGGCAGATCACCTGAGGTCAGGAGTTTGAATCAGCCTGCTCAACATGGCGAAACCCTGTCTCTACTAAAAATACAAAAATTAGGCCGAGCGTGGTGGCTCACGCCTGTAATACTAGCACTTTGGGAGGCCAAAGCAAGTGGAATGCCTGAGGTCAGGAGTTCAAGACTAGCCTGGCCAACATGGTGAAACCCCATCTTTACTAAAAATATGCAAATCAGCTGGGTGTGGTGGTGCAGCTGCAATCCCAGGTGCTCAGGAGGCTGAGGCAGGAGAATTGCTTAAACCCGGGAGGTGGAGGGTGCAGTGAGCTGAGATCGAGTCACTGCGTTTAAGCCCCAGCCTGGGGACAGAGCAAGACTCTGTCTCAAAAAAAAAAAAAAAAAAAAAAAAAAAAATTAGTCAGGTATGGTGGTGCACACCTGTAATCCCAGCTACTCGAGAGACTGAGGCAGGAGAATTACTATAATGACCCTACTATGTTGTTGAACACTAGAACTTATTCCTTCTGTTTTTTATATTTATTTTTTTTAAGATGGAGTTTCACTCTTGTTGCCCAGGCTGGAGTGCAATGGCGTGATCTTGGCTCACTGCAACCTCTGCCTCCCAGGTTCAAGCAATCCTCATGCCTCCGCCTCCCAAGTATGGATTACAGGCATCTGCCACCATGCCCAGCTAACTTTTGTAATTTTATTAAAGACAGGATTTTACCATGTTGGTCAGACTGGTCTCGGACTCCTGACCTCAGGTGATCCGCCCACCTTGATTTCCCAAAATGCTGGGATTATAGGTGTGAGCCACCAAACCTGGCTTCTATCTAATCATTAACCAAGTCTTTTCACCACTACTACACCCTTTCCAGCTTCTAGTAACCATCATTCTACTCTCTGCCTCCCTGTCATCAATTTTTAAAGCTTTCATATGAGTGACAATATGCAATACTTGTTTTTCCGTGCCTGGCCCATTTCACTTAACTAATGACCTCAGTTTTATCCATGCTGCTGCAAATGATGACAGTGTTTCATTCTTTTTGTGGCCAAATAGTATTTCATTGTGTATACATAGCACATTTTCTTTATCTGCTTATCTATTGAAGGATACTTAGGCTGATTCCATATCTTGACTATCATGAATAGCGCTGCAGTAAACATGGGCAGGTAGCTGTGTCTTTGATATACTGATTTTCTTTGATTGCTGAATCATATGGTAGAAGTATTTTTAGGTTTTTGAAGAACCTCCATGTTGTTTTCCACAGTTGTTACACTAATTTGCATTCCCACCAGCAGTGTACTAGTGGTCTCTTTCTCATCCTTTCCAGTATCTGTTATTTTTTTGTCTTTTTGATAATAGTCATTTTAAGTGGAGTGAGATGATATTTCGTTGTGGTTTTTAATTTGCATTTCCCTAATTATGAGTGATATTGAGTATTTTTTTATTTTTAAATTTTATTTTTAAAAATAGAAACAGGGTCTCATTATGTTGCCCAGGCTGGTCTCAAACTTCTGGCCTCAAGCAATCCTCACACGACCTCTCAAAGTTCTGGGATAACAGGTGTGAGCCACTGTGCCCAGCTTGTAGTATTTTTGGGTTTTTTTTTTTTTTTTTTTTTTTTTTGAGATGGAGTCTTGCCCTGTCACCCAGGCTGGAGTGCAATGGCGCTATCTTGGCTCACTGCAACCTTCATTTCCCAGGTTCAAGTGATTCTTCTGCCTCAGCCTCTGGAGTAGCTGGGATTACAGGTGCCCACCTCTATACCCAGCTAATTTTTGTAGTTTTAGTAGAAACAGGGTTTTACCATGTTGGCCAGGCTGGTCTCGAACTCCTAACCTCAGGTGATCCACCTGCCTCGGATCAGAAAAGGTTATATTTTGATCAGAAATGATACATATATTTTTTGAGACAGGGTCTTACTCTGTTGCCCAGGCTGGAGTGCAGTGGCCTGATCATGGCTCACTGCAGCCTCAAAATTTTAGACTCAAGCAAGCCCCTGTCTCAGCCTCCTGACTAGCTAGGACTATATGTGTCACCATGCCAAAGTTTTTTTGTTTTGTTTTTTTCTTTTGTAGAAATGGGGTCTCGCTATGTTGGCTGGTTTTGAATTCCTGGCCTCAAGCGATCCTCTCGTCTCAGCCTCCCAAACGGCTGGGATTATAGGTATGAAGTGCTGTGTCCAGTCAGAAAAGATTGAGATGATTTTTTTTAATTAGTTGAGATTTAGTTTTTGTGTTTATTTGTTTAACATGTGGTCTATCTTGGAGCATATGCTGATGAGAAGAATGTTTATTCTGTAGCTGTTGGATGAAATGCTCTATAGATGTCTGTTAGGCCCAGTTGGTCTAAATCTAATGTTTCTTTGCTGATTTTCTGTCTAGATGATCTGTCCAGTGCTGAGATTGGATTACTGAAGTCCCCACCTACTATTGTATTGGAGTCTCTGTGCCCCTTTATTTATTTATTTATTTATTTTTGAGACAGGATCTCACTCTGTTACCCAGGCTGGAGTGCAGTAGCACAATTATGGCTCACTGTAGTTTCGACCTCCTGAGCTGAAGTGATTCTCCTGCCTCAGCCTTTTGAGTAGTTGGAACTACAGCTATGTGTCACCATGGCTAATTTGTTATTTCATTAGTAGAGGTGAGGCGTCAGTATATTGCCCAGGCTGGTCTTGAACTGCACTCAAGTGATCTTCCCACCTTGACCTTTCAAAGTGCTAAGATTACAGGCATGAGCCACTGTGTCTAGCCTATTTTTTAATTAATTCTAATAACAAGATCTCACTATGTTGCCCAGGCTGGTCTCCATCTCCTGGGCTCAAACATTCTTCCTACTTTGGCCTCCCAAAGTGCTGGGATTACAGGCGTGAGATTCCCTTTAAACAGGCGTCCCCAAACTACGGCCCGCGGGCCACATGCGGCCCCCTGAGGCCATTTATCCGGCCCCCTGCCTCACTTCAGGAAGGGGCACCTCTTTCATTGGTGGTCAGTGAGAGGAGCACAGTATGTGGCGGCCCTCCAACGGTCTGAGGGACAGTGAACTGGCCCCCTGTGTAAAAAGTTTGGGGACGCCTGCCTTTATATGAATGTTGTCTTTATTTATTTTGGTGCTCTGGTGTTTGGTGCATATGTATTTACAGTTGTTTTAGCCTTTGAATTGATCTCTTTATCATTATATAATGATTTGCTTTGTTTCTTTTTACAGTTTTGGATTTATCGTCTGTTTTATCTAAGTATAGCTATTTCTGCCGGGTTTGGTTGCTTTGTGTGGAATATCTTTTTCCATACCTGCAATTTCAGTGCATATGTGTGTTTATGGGTTAAGTGAGTTTTTTGCAGACAGCATATATTTGGGTAGGTAATGGGATTTTTTTGTTTTTTTGTTTGTTTGTTTTAATCCATTCAATCTTTCTATAACTTTTAGGTGGGGAGTTTAATCTGTTTATATTCAAGGCTACTATTGATAGATAAAGACTTACTCTTGTCATTTTGTTGTTTTCTGATTGTTTTGTATATCCTTTGTTTCTTCCACTCTTAATGTTTATTGTTGTGATTTGGTGATTTTCTGTAGATACAAGTTTTCTTTTTCTTCCTCCTTTGTGTATCTAGTCTACTAGTACATTTTATGCCTTTGCATGTTTTCATGATGGTGATTATTATCTTTTTGCTTCCAGAGGCATTAGGCATTTCTTGTAACGCTGGTCTAGTTGTGATGAATTCCACCAGTTTTTGTCTGAGATCTGTGGTTATTTTAATTATGTCTTGTATTATTTTCTATTTCTGTGGGGGTTTTTTCCAATTATTTCAGAGAAGATTGGTTCTTACACTGTGACTATCCTTTTCTGTTTATTTCATTTTAATTTTTTTAGAGACAGGATCTCCATGTTTCCCATCCTGGATTGCAGTGGTGTGATCATAGCTTATTGCAGCTTCAGACTCCTGGGCTCAAGCAATCCACTCACCTCAGTCTCTTGAGTAGCTGGGGCTATAGTTGCATGCCACCCTACCAGGCTTTTTTTTTTTGTTTTCAGAGACAGGGTCTCATTTTGTTACCCAGGCTGGTCTTGAACTCCTGGCTTCAAGCAGCCTTTCCACCTCAGCCTTCCAAAATGCTAGGATTACAGGTGTGAGCCACCATACCCTTCCCTGTGACTGTTCTTGTATATTGCTCTTATGTCTTCCTTTGCTTAGATTTTTAATTGCAGAATGTGTTTAGTAGATTCTGTAAATTTATTGCAGCTTGCCTTTGGTACATTTGGTTATGAGTTAGTTAATGGGTGGCCTGGGGGAATGTTTTGAAGTTAGGTGACATGAGTAACATAAGGGGCTGGGCTTTTAGCTCAGAACAACTTGTTGCGATTATAAAATGCTTTTCCAATACGAAATTATTTATTTTTAATTTTGATAAAATATACATAATGGAAAATGTACCTTTTAACATTTTAAATTGTTCCGTTCAGTGGCATTAAGTATATTCACACTGTTGTACAACCATCACTACCACTCATCCACAGAACATTTTTTACCTTGCAAAACAAATTCTGTGCCGTTAAACAGTATCTGCCATTCTATGCCCCATCCCAGCCCTTGGCAACCACCATTCTACTTTGTCTGTCTATGAATTTGACTACTATAAGCACTTCATGTAAGTGGGATCATTCAGGTTTTGTCATTTCAGCACTAGCTTCTTTCACTTAACGTAATATCTTCAAAGATCATCCTCGTTGTAGCGTGTGTTAGAATCTATTTCTTTTTAAGCCTGTATGATATACCATTGTATATACATATTACATTTTGTTTATTCATCTGTCACTGGATATATGTGTTGCTTCTACATTTTGGTTCTTGTTAATATGCTGCTGTGAATGTGGGTATACAACTATCTCTTTGAGATCTTGTTTTCAGTTCTTTTGAAATATATACCTGTAAGTGGAATTGCTGGATCTTATGGTAATTCTGTTTTTAATATTTTGTTATGTTTGCATTATTTATCTTAGGTTTTTTTCCTAATCAGGTTTTTCTAGAAGAGAGCAGCTTTCGCAAGGGAATAGAGACACACATACTTTTAAAGTATTACCTAAGACTTTAGGCCCATTACGATCATATCAGTAGCACCCATGTACTGAGTAAGTGAACTCAAAGAAAGGTTATGTCTGGCAACTACCTCAAAGTTTTGTTATCTCTACTTGCAATTTTTGTTCCATTCATTGAACAAGTGCTTGAGGGCTTACTGCATGTGAGGCTCTTTAGACTAAGTATTAATGAAGTTTGTTTTTTGTCCTTCCCGTACCAGGTACAGCTTTGATCTCAGCTTTCTGTCAAATGAATGGTTCTGTGTCTCGTGCTCATTTGCTTACAGAGATCCCTCTGACCACCTTGGAACCAGAAGGTGTGTGGTCAGAGAACCATAAATGGGCTGCTCTCTGCCACTCTCACAGCAGTTCTGCCCCTGCCCCCTACCTTGGGACCACTTGTTTTCTACATTCCTGGCCTGTCCTCTGTATATATCTGATCCAGATTCCAGAGGAAACCTGTTTGACTTGAGTAGATGCCTTGCCTCAGGAGTTGCTGGTTAGCCTATGAAGGTTTTCCCTCGGGTTGATGACATTGCTCCCATCCAGAAAGTGGTTACTCTTACCCTCCCACTCCCACCACTCTGCATGCAGGAGCTGTTATCAAAAGGGAATTTTTACTGTCTGCTCTGTACCAAAGAATTTTTACTGTCTGCTCTGTACCGATGTTTAATATTGGGCTTCATAAATATTGGTAATAGATGCCTGCATGGGATGCAAGTTGGTAGGCCCTGGGATGGATGGTCTGGTTTATCTTCTGCATCAGAACTGGAAAAACAAAATTACACCAAATTGCAGACTTTTTTGGAAGAGCATATTAGACAAGGTTTGTGGACTGTTTGATTTTTACCAAGAAAGAAAGCTTTCTCTTAGTAGGGTAGGATTTCTACTTGAGTGAGCTCTAAGAGGATTCCCAGTTTGCAGGACCTATTATTACAGCTGTCATTTGTGTGGACCAGTAAGTTTTTCAAATTTATGCATTTCAGTCATCTAACACATTGTTACTGAGCATTTACCAGGTTCAGTAATCAGGGCCCTGGGACTGTAACAGAAGACAGATGAGCTCCTTGCCTTCACCAAGCTTATGTTTTTCTATTTCAAGTAAAATTTGCCATGACAAAATTTCTATCAGCAGAAGAGCCAGTAACTCCTATTGTAATAGGTTTTACCCAGTTTTAGAAGGAAAGTGGCTAAACTCTTGGTTCCTTGGTGTGTGTTTTTGTTTGTGCATTTCTAGTACTTTTGTATGTCTTTGGTCATTTTTCATTTAGAGTTTTGTAGAAATTATTGTTGAGGTGAATATAGGTAAGAAGGCTTAAGAAGCCTACAGCAAAGGAGTCTGACACCAACTTTGAGATTTGTTCAGTACAGCTAAGAGGACATATTTATGGTCGAACTAGATCTTGGATTACAGCTGCAAACACCCTTGGGCTGACAGAGCAGGTTCTCATTTTTCAGCCCTTTCCCTTATCACTTGCAATGAACTCTGCCCCCAGGAGTGGAGTATCCAGTTCTGTGTCCAAGCACTCTATGAACCTTTGTCCTTGTGGAAGAAATACTCAGAGACAGAAGCATTTAGAAAAGGAAAAGTTTACCTTCAAAGAGAGCAAGAGAATGACTGGCTTGCCAGATAAAAAACCTAAGTATTTGAAGGAAAAAATTAAAAACTGCCAAGGTTTCTGAGTTTGCATTAGTCTACTCATGGGGGAGAAACAGTTAACTGCCTCATGTAATCGTTATATTCACAAAGGTTATGGCAAGTCTTCAGATGGACTACAGCAAAAACCAAGGATAAAATTTCTTAGATAGTCCAGGTTTATGGAAAACATTCAAGGTTTTATTGTTTCTTGGATCAGAAACATTTAGATGGCTGTATTATTTTTGTTTTGTCTCGGGGGCAAAGTCTTTTCTGATGGCGATTGATACAGTTTGGCTGTGTCCTCACCCAAATCTCATCTTGAATTCTTACGTGTTGTTGGAGGGACGTGGTGGGATCATGGGGGCAGGTCTATCCCGTGCTGTTCTCAAATAGGAAGTCTCATGAGATCTGCTGGTTATTATAAGGGAGAGCTTTCCTGTACAAGCCCTCTTTTTGCCTGCTGCCACCCATGTAAGACGTGATTTGCTGCCCCTTTTCTTCTGTGGTGATTGTGAAGCCTCCCCAGCCATGGGAAAACTGAGGTCCAATACACCTCTTTCTTTTGTAAATTGCCCAGTCTCAGATATGTCTTTATCAACGGCATGAAAACAGACTAATATGGCGATGGAGGAAATTCTTAGTCTGTCTGAAGCAGGGGCAAGTGACATTTTGCTTCTACACTCCCCAGAATCCATAAGCTCCGGAAGGAAAGAGGACCCAAGGGAAGAACATGATTGCAAAACGTGTTCTTGTCCTCTGCCCAAGTGCTTAGCCTTTGCTCCAGTGTTTTTTAAACCTGGCTGCTGTTAGAATCACCTGGCAATGTTTAAAAATGACTGATGCCCAGCGTTTTAGCTTAAATATTAATGTGATAGGTCTGGTGTGGAGCCTGAGTATGGATATTTTAAAAAGTAACTCCTCCTCAATCCCCCATCATCGTAATGTGCACCACGATTGAGAACCACTGCTTTTATCAGTACAGAAAACTGGAACCTCTACTTCACAGTGGTTTGTTTTGTTTTGTTTTGTTTTAAGGCTAATTTACAGCTTAAGTTATGCTGCTTTTGTCAATGCTTGAAATTCTGTGCACTTTCTCAAAGGAAAACTGGAGAGGAAGAGATCTGTTTTCTATTCGCTCCACTGCTGCTTGGTCCAGTGCAGGAAATAATGGCTTTTGTTTGAAGCCCTTCCTAAAACAAAAGCTCAGATCTTTTGGAGGTTGCCCTTCTAGGCAAGTTTTCACCAATCAATTTTGATTTGGGGGACTTAACAGGGTAGGAATGATCTTGTAGATTTGTTACATCTGAATTTAAGACTAATCACCTAAGCTGGGTGCGGTGGCTCACACCTGTGGTCTCAGTGCTTTGGGATGCTAAGGTGGAAGGGAACCTTGAGCCCAGGAGTTCAACACTGCTGTAAGCCATGATCACACCACTGCATGAATGAGACGCCAACCCAAACAAAAACATAGACTGCTCACTGTTTGCATAGCTTTGTACAATATAAAATCTTGTTTGAATAAAATATTGATAAAAATAGTGGTGTTGGTTTAAGATTCATGTTTCAGTTGTTTCACTGATTTTTGAATTGATGCATAATAGCTATACATAATTATATGGGTTCCCTGTGACAATTTGATGCAGGCATGCAATGTGTAATGAGCAAATCAGGGTGATATGGATGTCAGTCACCTCCAATATTTTGTGTTGAGAACAGTCCAAATCTTCCAGCTATTTTGAAATATACAATAAGTTAGTATTAACTGTAGTCACCCTACTGTGCTATCAAACACTATAACTTATTCCTTCTAACTGTATTTTTGAACTTGCTAACCAACCTACCACCTTCTGCTCTGTCCCCTGCCCTTCTCAGCCTCTGGTTATTACCATTCTACTCACCACCTCCATGAGATTAATTTTAGTTCCCACATATGAGTGAGAACATGTAATATTTGTCTTTGTGTTAAGTGAAGTAACTCCCTTAACATAGGGTCCTTCAATTTCATCCGTGTTGCTGCAAATGATAGGATTTCATTTTATTATGGCTGAATAATATTCCATAGTGTATATACCACATTTTCTTTATCCATTCATCTGTTGAAGGACACTTAGGTTGATTCCATATTTGGTCATTGTAAATATTGCTGCAGTAAACATGGGAGTACAGCTATCTCTCTGATATACCAATTTCCTTCCATTTGGGTACCAGCAATGGAATTGCTGCATCATATGGTAGTTCTATTTTCAATTTTTTGAGGATACTCCATACTGTTTTGTGTGGTGGCTGTACTAATTTACATTTCTCAGACAGTATAGCAGCATTTCACTTTCTCTACATCCTGGCTAGCATCTCTTATTTTCTGTTTTTTTGAGAATTGCCATTCTGACTGGGGTGAGGAGATAATCTCGTGGTTTTGATTGCATTTTGCTGATGATTAGTGATGTCAGGCATTTTCTCTTTTCTTTTGTTGTTGTTGTTGTTTTATAATCAGTCTCTGCTTATCCCAAGCATTTTTCATATATATGTTGGCCACTTGTATGTCTTCTTTTGAGAAATGTCTAGTCAGCCAGGTGCAGTGGCTCACACCTATAATCTCAGCACTTTGGGAGGCTGAAGTGGGTGGGTCACCTGAGGTCAGGAGTTTGAGACCAGCCTGGCCAACATAGTGAAACCCTGTCTCTACTAAAAATACAAAAAAATTAGCTGGGCATGGTGGGTAGGCACCTGTAATCCCAGCTACCAGGGATAGTGAGGCAGGAGAATCGCTTGAACCTGCGAGGAGGTTGCGGTGAGCCAAGATCGTGCCATTGCACTCCGGCCTGGGCAACTAGAACGAAACTCCATCTCAAAAGAAAAAGAAAAGAGAGAAATGGCTATTCAGATCTTCTGCCCATTTTAAAATCAGATTACTTGTTTTTTGTTTGTTTGCTGTGAATTGTTGAGTTCATATGTATTCCGATTGTTAATCTCTTGTCAAATGGGTAGGTTTTTTGGTTCATTTGCTTGTTTTTGAGACAGGGTCTCACTTTGTCACCCAGGTTGGAGTGCAGTGGCATGATTTCAGCTCACTGCAACCTCTGCCTCCCAGGTTCAAGCGATTCTTCTGCCTTAGCCTCCCTAGTAGCTGGGACTACAGGCATGCGCCACCACGCCCAGCTCATTTTTGTATTTTTAGTAGAGACAGCGTTTCACCATGTTGGCTAGGCTGGTCTCAAACTCCTGACCTCAAGTGATCTACCCACCTCAGCCTCCCAAAGCACTGGGATTACAGGTATGAGCCACTGTGCCTGGCCAGATAGGGAGTTTGCAAATATTTCCTCCCATTCTGTGGGTTGTCTCTTTGTTGACTGTGTCCTTTGCTGTGCCGAAGCTTTTTAGCTTGATGTAATTCCACTTACCAATTTTTGCTTTTGTCATCCGTGCTTTTGAGGACTTAGCCCCCCAAAAAATCTTTGCCCAGACCAATGTCCTGAAGTGTTTCCCCATGTTTTCTTCTAATAGTTTCATAGTTTTAGGTCTTATATTTTAGTCTTTAATCCATTTTGATTTGATTTTTGCATAGGGGGAGAGGTAGGGGTCTAGTTTCATTATTCTGCATATAGATCCTCAGTTTTTTCGCACTGTTTTTTTTCAGATACCGTCCTTTCCCTATTGAATATTCCTGGCACCTTTGTTGAAAATGAGTTGACTGTAAATGTGTGGATTTATTTCTGGATTCTCTATCCTTTTCCATTGGTCTATGTGTCTATTTTTATGCCAGTTTCAGTGATGTTTAAAAATGAGTTTGGCATCTCTGCTTCAGAAATTAGTCAAGAATATATACAGAGTTTAGAATATGAGTGCTCCAAAATGTATGTGATGGTTGTATTGGATTCCTAAAATAGGAATAGTATTTGTACTTCACGTAGACATTTTGAAAATGACATATAAGTTCTCTAGTGGTATCTAACATCTTTGGTAACATCCAGTCTACTTATTAAGTAAATATTTCACTTAAATAATAATTTCCTAATTGAGATGATTAAAGATGTTTCTGTTGTAGAGTGGAAAAGAAGTTTTCAAAATTGTATGTCAGTTAGGAATTGGGATCCTTCTCCTGACTTCCCTTCCCTGCAGGTCCCAGCAGTTGAAAGCTTGCACTTAGTGACCACAGTCCTATTTTTAACTTGTTTAAAAACAACCATAGTGATAATATGGTTAAACAGTTCTAACTTGGAGCATGATTCAGGTGTTTCCCCATGTTCCCCATGAAACCTCCTCATCCCCCTTTACACGTTCTGAGTCTTGGCATATGATAGCCCAGCAAAGGGGAAACCGCTTATAAAACCATCACATTTAGTGGGACTTATTTACTACCATGAGAACAGCACAAGAAAGACCCAACCCCATGATTCGATTACCTCTCACTGGGTCCCTCCCATGACATGTGGGAATTGTAAGAGCTACAATTCAAGATGAAATTTGGGTAGAGGCACAGCCAAACCATATTGTTTCACCCCGGCCCCTCCCAAATTTCATGTCCTCACATTTCAAAACCAATCATGGCTTCCCAACAGCCCTCCCCACCACAAAGTTTTAACTCATTTAGAAGTCCACAGTCCAAAGTCTCAACTGAGACAAGGCAAGTCTCTTTTGCCTATACGCCTGTAAAATCAAAAGCAAGTTAGTTACTTCCTAGATATAATGCAGGTAGAGGCACTGGGTAAATACAGCTGTTCCAAATGGGAGTAGTTGGCCAAAACAAGGGCAAAAGACCTCAGGCAAGTCTGAAATCCAGTGGGGCAGTCAAATCTTAAAGCTCTCAACATTATCTCTTTTGACTACATGTCTCAAATCCAGGTCACTCTGATACAAGAGATGGGCTCCCATGGCCTTGGGCAGCTCCACCCCTATGACTTTGCAACGGTATAGCCCCGCTCCTGGCTGTTTTCATGGGCTGGCCTTGAGTATCTGGTTTTTCCAGATGCATGGTGCATGCTGTCGGTGGATCTACCATTGCGGGGTCTGGAGGATGATGGCCCTCTTCTCACAGCTCCACCAGGTGGTGCCCCATTAGGGACTCTGTGTGGGGGCTCCTACCTCACCATTCCCTTCCACAAGGCTCTAGCAGAGGTTCTTCATGAGGACCCCACCCCTGCAGCAACCTTCTGCCTGGGCAACCTGGCATTCCCACATACCCTCTGAAATCTAGGCAGAGGTTCCCAAATCTCAGTTCTTGACTTCTGTGCACCTGTAGACTCAGCACTGTGTGGAAGCTTCCAAGGCTTGGGGTTTGTACCCTCTGAAGCCATGGCTAGAGCTGTGCCTTGACCCCTTTTAGCCATGGCTAGAGTGGCTGGGAAGCAAGGCACCAAGTCTCTAGACTGCATGTAGCAGGGGGCCCCTGGACCCGGCCCATGAAACCATTTTTTCCTCCTAGGCTTTCAGGTGATGAGAGGGGTTTCTGCAAAGGTCTCTGACATGCCCTGGAGACATTTTTTTCCATTGTCTTGGGGATTAACATTTGGCTCCTCATTACTTATGCAAATTTCTGCAGCCAGGTTGGATTTTCCCTCAGAAAATGGGTCTTTTCTATTGTACCATCAGTCTGCAAATTTTCTAAACTTTTGTGCTGTTTCCCTTTTAAAACTGAATGCTTTTAACAGCACCCAAGTCATCTCTTGAATGCATTGCTGCTTAGAAATGTATTCTTCCAGATACCCTAAATTATCTCCTTCAAAGTTCCACAAATCTCTAGGGCAGGTGCAAAATGCCACCGGTCTCTTTGCTAAAACCTAGCAAGGATCACCTTCACTCAGTTCCCAACAAGTTCCTCATCTCCATCTGACACCACCTCAACCTGGATTTCTATAACATTATCAGCATTTTGGTCAAAGCCATTCAGCAAGTCTCTAGGATGTTCCAAACTTTCCCACATATTCCTGTCTTCTTCTGAGCCCTCCAAACTGTTCCACCCTCTTTGCCTGTTACCAGTTCCAAAGTCACTTCCACATTTTTGGAAATCTTTACAGCAGCAGCCCACTCTACTGATACCAACTTACTATATTAGTCTGTTTCCACACTGCTGATAAAGACATACCTGAGACTGAGTAATTTATAAAGAAAAAGAGATGTAATGGACTCACAGTTCCACGTGGCTGGGGAGGCCTCACAATCATGGCGGAAGGTGAAAGGCACATCTTACATGGCGCAACAAAAGAGGATGAAAGCCAAGCGAAAGGGGAAATCCTTTATAAAGCCATCAGATCTCATGAGGCTTACTTACTCACTACCAGAGAACAGTGCAGGAAAGACCTGCCCCATGATGTAATTACCTCCCATTCGGTTCCTTCCACAACACATGGGAATTGTGAGAGCTTCAATTCGAGATGAAATTTGGGTGGAGACACAGCCAAACCATATCACTTAGGACAATTTATGTTTAAAAGTGGGGAAGTTGAAGATGAATTAGTTGGCAGAGACTAAATGATCATACTCTCCCTTGTCTTATCTAAGTAATCATAATAAATGACGGTCCAGGTGTCCTTACTTGACTGCTGCCATCTCTGTTTTCAGTGACTTGAGTTTACAGCCATACACTCGGCTCTGGCAGAGATCTTCCTGTACATACCTTTGCCTCATGCCAGATACGCTGAGCAAACTTTGACCTTTTCTGGCTCCTTCTAAAAACAGCATTCTAGAAGTCTTGCCACTGGGCAGGACAGGATTGGATTTCAAGGTCCTAAGTATAACTATGTAATATCCAGGGGTCCCCTGTGCAGTATATGAGGAAGCAGGGGCTTGGTCTGTCATCCCACTCCTACTTTGTCTTCACAGATTTGGTCAGGCATGAGCATAGACTTAGTGGCCTGCCTTTGACCACACCACTCACTGCCAGAGCTCCCTGGGGCTGTAAGGATGGAGTAAGAGACTGTGCTTCACAAGGACAGGCTCGAGTACTAGCTGGAGCCCCTGTGCTGCCTCCCACTGGCTTGGAGAATGTTACTTTTTTATTTGTTCACGACAGCAGGCACTTCATTTTCCCTCCTTTGGGAAATTTGAATGGATCCAGTAGAATGCCTGAAGAAAGTCCATATGTGGTGTGGGTGGTGGTGGAGAGTGTGGCATCTGGAGTCTGTCTGCCTGGATGTGAATTATGACTACCACCTACTACCTAATCTTACTGCTTAATCTCTTCATGCCTCAGCTTTCTTTCATGAAGTTGGCTATGAGATTTAAATGAGATATTTGTAAAGCAATTAGCATATTGCCGTATACATATTATTATGGGCTGAATTTTGTCCACCTCAAATTCATATGTTGAAGCTCTAATCCTATATCTCAGAATGTGACTGTATTTGCAGACAGGGTCTTCAAAGAGGCAATTAAATTAAAATGAGGTTTTAAGGCTGGGCTCTGATTCAATAGGACTGGTGTCCTTGATAAGAGGAGGAAATTTATACCCAGACAGACACAGAGGGAGACTAAACGTGATGACACAGGGAAAAGACGGCCATCTACCAGCCAACGAGAGAGGCCTCAGAAGAAAATACTGCTGCCAACACCTTCATCTTAGACTTTTAGCCCCCAGAACTGTGAGAAAATAGATTTCTTTTGTTTAAGCCACCCAGTCTGTGGTGCTTTGTTATGGGAGCCTTATAAACCAATACACTTACTAAGCAAACGGTAAACATTAGCTACTATAACTATTATCATTATCGGCCAGGTACAGTGGCTCATGCCTGTAATCCTAGCACTTTGGGAGGCTGAGGCAGGTGGATCACCTGGGGTTAGGAGTTTGAGACCAGCCTGGCCAACCTGGTGAAACCCCATCTCTACTAAAAATACAAAAAAAAAAAAAAAAAAAAAAAAAAAAAAAATCCCAGCTGGGCATGGTGGCAGTAACCTGTAATCCCAGCTACCTGGGAGGCTGAGCAAAATCGTTAGAACCATGGGGGCGGAGGTTGTAGTGAGCCAAGATTGCACTACTGCACTCCAACCTGGGCGACAGAAAAAAAAAAACAATTGTCATTATTATTCCCAAGGCATTCAATCAAAGAAAAAATAGTCACAAAAAGGAATTTTAGTCAGAAAATAATGCTCACAATTTTAGTAAAAGAGACTATTTACAAAAGGGAAGTAATAAACATTTTTCATTATTGTTATGGCTGGGAAAACCAGGTGGGGTACCCTAACTATGCTATTTAGGTTGTGGGCCATGAAAACGCTTAGTTGTCCTCACAAGTCAGGAGGAAGAAAAGTGGCTGGGAGCTCACCATGCTCTGCCTGGGGAACTGTCTGCTCGGGCTCCATGCAAAGGATGACCTCCAAAGGTGCTCTAATCAGGTAGCCGTGATAGCTACAGGCCAGTAGCAATAGAAACAGAACATGAAGTAGATTTTTTCTTTTAATGTGGGGGGAGGGTAATATATTCATATAGTAATAAAATCAAACAGTACAAAGGTGAATTGAAAAGTAATCTTACTCACTTTTGACCCCCAGCCTTACCCCCACTAAGGTAACCACTGCCCTTTGTGCACCTTCCAGAGATATCAGTGCATATTCAGAAGTGTGCTTACATGTGTGTGTTTAATATACATCTCCTCTGCTTTATTTTAAATTTGTTTTAGTTGACAAAATTGCATTTGTTGTGTACAACATGATGTTTTGAAATATGTATTCATTGTGGAAGGTGAAATTGAGCTAATTAACGTGCATTACCTCTGCTTTATTTTAAACATAGATTCTTGGTAGCAGTACGTATAAAAGAAGAGCATATTTTAAGCCAGGTGGAGTAGCTCATGCCTGTAATCCCAGCACTTTGGGAGGCCAAGGTGGATGGATCACCTGAGGTCAGGAGTTCGAGACCAACCTGGCCAATATACTGAAACCCTGTCTTTACTAAAAATACAAAAATTATCTGGGCATGGTGGTATGTGCCTGCAATCCCAGCTTCTCAGGAGGCTGAGGCAGGAGAATTGCTTGAACCCAGGAGGTGGAGGTTGCGGTGAGCCGAGGTTGCACCACTGCTCACTCCAGCCTAGGTGAAAACAGTGAAATTCCATCTCAAAGAAAAAAAGAGTATATTTAAAAAAGAATCTAAGCTTTTATATAGTTATAATCCCTACGCTTCGCTCCGGCCACTATTTTTGACCTGTCTGAGGTGCTCAGGTACCATCCTTTCTATAGCAAGATCCAGGCACTGTGCTGGTGCTGGGTCATGTTGTGGCACAAATCAGGCTAATCTCTGACCGTGTGGCATTTCCAGTCTAATAGAGGGATTGACATCAAAGGTTGGTGCAGATAATCAACTGTAATGTGCTGTGAGTCACAGAAGCACACGGTGATGATGAGAGCACGGCCCTGGCCATGGCATCTCACACCTCGGCAAAGGGTGAGTAGTTCTCACTTTGCCTTGAGGATGCCGACTCCATTTCCTGTCCCTGTGCTCAGCAGTACCACATTCTCTCCTCAATGTCTAGTGTCCCCCCGTTCAGTGGCTCTCTGGTCCTTTTTCTCTATAAAATAAACCTCTGTGTGTGTGTGTGTGTGTGTGTGTGTGTGTGTGTGTGTGTGTGTGTGTTGTGGGGTAGACAGCATGTGGTTAACTAAAAATGTGGAATCAAGGTGTTGCAGAATATTTAGGAGACTGGAGAGATCAATGGGTGAAACAGGAGGATTTTATTAAGGTGGCCATGGGCTCAATGGATTAGCATCCCAAGGCTGAGCAAAAGAGAAGGGAAATGGGGTACTTTTTATACATCCAGGAAGATGTAGCAGCTAACAGGTTTACAGAAGCCAGAACAAAGAACAGTTAATTAATTTGTAAGATGTCTTGTAATGTAGCTTACATTTGAAAAATAGCATTTTGAGACACACATTATATATTCGTTGGGTGTTATCTTGCCCTGTGACTTGCAGCTGGTCAGCAAGAAAAACAGGAGTCTTGAGGTGCCTGGGAAATTTGATGAGAATGTGGGGAAAATAGATAAGGTAGGTTTTACGGGGAGTTAGTTGATTTTAAACAGAGCCGGGGGTTAGGTTTTATATTGAACACAACATAGTAGACTTTATTATGCAGCAATTACAGACTACCATTGTTGTTATTTAATTTCTATCTTTATTTCGTGCATTTGTTGCTTTTTATTAACCATTGCTTTAAGCATTTACTACTAGTTGGAAGTTAATTTTGGTTTAGGTCAGTTGGTATTTTTATGAGCTTATTTACTAGTTTTATTTCATGCCTGCTTGGTTTTTGTAGCTGGATGTCAGGGCGGATGGCTTAGGTGTGTTGCAGAGTTTTTTAAGAGAACCCTTTTGGGAGTGCCTTTTTTGGTGGGCAGCAGGCTGGTGTGTTAGCTTATGGTAAGCATATAGCACTGAGTTGTATTTTTTAGCACTAGGTTGAGGGTTCTTTTCCTGTCATGAGAGGCACAGAATGAACTTTTAGTGCTTGATGGCCTCTTCGCAACTGTGCCTGTCTTAGATTGTCCTGCCTCTCAAGAATCTTACCCATCTTTGGCTAACCAGTCATCTGCCCAGGCCCCGCCAGGGCGACAGCTGGAAAGTTGGAAGGCTCTTGGGGCTGATCCACAGTGCATTGTGGTTCCAGGAACGGTGCTATTATTTACCTTTAAGTCGTTTCTTCTGCTAAGCTGCCTGCTTGGAAAAGATGGTATTAATGCATTTTTTTTTTGGCTATTAACATATTATTTGCATAGTTTAAGCTTATTTTATCCAGACATCTCCCAATGATTAAGTTCCATTAGATGGTTGCACTTTACATAAGCTCATACAAAGCTCCACCATTACATATGTCATTTTGAGGCTGTTCTACGTCCTTTTGGGGCACAGGCTGATACTTAGTGCCATTAATTGACTGGTGGTTTGCTTGGCCACTGCTGCTTCTATAGTTGACCAAATACTTCTAATTAAGAGAGGCAAGAGACAAGGTAGTATAAAACACCCTGCTTAAATAATTACTACTCCCCCATTAGGGTTTTAAAGCCCCCCTCCCCAACCATGAAAACCATCCTCCAAAAGGGGAGTCTGGTGACCACCATTTTCCAGGTTTGTACTGGAACATGGGCTTGTTTTCGCATCCTGGTGGTAATTTCCATGACTGCTTGTCCATTATTATTAATTTTTAGACAACAGTTTGATAAGTTAAACTTTCCACATACACCTTCTTCTTGGGCTAAACGATAATTTAATGCTAGTCTGTTGTGGTAAATGGCATTTCTCATCTGTGTGGCTTGTACCGCTAGCAAATTTAAAGCTCTGGATGTTTTATTGGTTATGATTTGTAGAACCACCTGCAGCCTAATGATGTGGTTTATCACATGGATGGGAGTGCGATATTCCCACAACCCATTTTGTGCCCAAGTAGCTGGGCCATAATAATTAATTATCCTTTCTGGGGGTCAGTCTGTGTCTTTCTGGTCTCCTATCTGTACATCTTTCTTTAAGTTCACTGCCCAATTGCTTCTATTTCTGGATTCATCATAAATGGGGTATCCTAAAACTTCTCCTTGTTTCAGGGTGAGCAAGAAAAATGATGGCTTAATAACTTCCAGCACACAAGCCCCTGTCCATTTTTCTGGCAGCTGTCAGTAAGCCCATTGGCCACAAATCCAGTAAAGGCTGCCGGATACCTGCCAAGCATTTGATGCCTCTGGTTGGCACCTGGAATGGGGAAGGAAATCTGGAAAATGGGCTGAACTGAGGTGGTTTGGAACTGCTCTTACCTCGTTTGTTTTCTCTCTGCCATAGGGTTTTTCCTGTCATTTCATTGTAATACTGCTGGCTTAGACATGCGAGTCCACCTACTGGGTTGGTGTGGGTTCTCCAACGGGCAATACAGCACCTGCCTATGATGGAGGCCTTTAGGGGCCAGGTACTGGAACCGGTAGATGACAACTCTGGAGAGTTTGAGGCAGGAAGGGTTAAAGTGTAATTATCTTAGGGTAGCAATTCCTTTGCCTCCCAAGGCCATTGATCCCCCACATTAGTTCCTCCACATATGTAACAGGAGGTGACTCCTAAATTCTCTGTTATATTTTCATCTAGCTGAGCAAATAGATTCTTAGCAGTAGAGGGTGGCTCAGGAATTGCTTGGTTAGAATGCTTATTAAATGACTTCCAGACTCGAAATTGTTGCCGAGCTTGGTGTACTCTAATTTTGTTAATTACATAGAAAAACGCATGGTCTAAGTAGGGTTGCTTTCTTGCATCTTGGGGTACCACCAGTCTAGTATATTTTAATGGTACTTCTCTGCCTGTAGTCCACATCCGTGAATTTGGCTCTAGAATCGTGAAGTTTATGAGACTTCTGTGTCACAGTTGTACCTACGACCGTCTGTTACCCAGAATGGAACTTGAGTAAGCAGTTTGCCTTTTTTCAGAGTTAGAGGTTTTATAGTTGCAACTTGAGCATGCAGTGTGTGCTGGCATGACTTCTGTATGGCCACGTCTAAGCAATGCCTTAGCCCCTACAGGAATGTATTTCCTCTGTTGGAAGGGGATACCCAGCTTGAGTTGTAAAGATTTCCTTCTCTTGATCTTTCGTGGAGTTTGAACCAAGTTCCGGGTAAAAGTTTGGGATTCTAGCCTAAATCGGGTTGATTATTACCTGGATTACAAATTGAATAGGTAGTTTGATTTATACATGCAAGTTCCTAGGGACGTTCCTTTACACTCATAATGGGTTTGGTATATAAAAGTTTTGACTTGCGCATATCCTGTCCATGGAGCATGGATGCACGTAGGACACCCGTCCAAAACCTCCTCCCTTTCTGAGGTAGGTTTGACAGGGAGTTAGTTCATTTTAAGTAGAGCTGGAGGTTAGGTTTTATATTGAACACATTACGGTAAACTACTATGCAGCAATTACAGACTACCACTGTTATTTCTTTCTTCAGAGGTTGGCTGTGAGGTTTAACTGTTCCTTTTAAACAATCTGTTACCACCTGGGGCTTTCTGTTCCTAAGCCTTTCTGGAGTTCTCTGGCATTGATCACGTTTGACCTTTTCTCTCTCTCTCTCTCTCTCTCTCTCTCTCTCTTTTTTTTTTTTCTTTTTTAAGACAGAGTCTTACTTTATTGCCCAGGCTGGAGTGAAGTAGTGTGACCTCGGCTCACTATAACCTCTACCTCCTGGGTTCAAGCAATTCTCCTGCCTCAGCCTCACAAATAGCTGGATTACAGGCATCCATTACCACGTCCAGCTAATTTTTATTTTTTAGTTTTTTTTTTAGATGGAGTCTCACTTTGTCGCCCAGGCTGGAGTACAGTGGCACGATCTTGGCTCACTGCAACCTCTGCCCGCCAGGTTCAAGTGATTCTCCTGCCTCTGCCTCCCGAGTAGCTGGGATTACAGGCATCTGCCACTGCACCTGGCTAATTTTTGCATTTTTAATAGAGATGAGGTTTCACCATCTTGGCCAGGCTGATCTTGAACTCCTGACCTCAGGTGATCTGCCTGCCTTGACCTCCCAAAGTGCTGGGATTACAGGTGTGAGCTACCCCGTTGACCTTCTCTTTCTTAACTTTGGGTTCTTCAGATAGGGGAGGAGGTGGCAGCAAAGGCATATTCATAGCATCTTGCAACTAATGCCAGTTTGCTCATGTCTGTCTCCCAAATACCTGTAAAATACACAAGGGCAGGGGATTACCTTGGTATCTCCAGATGAGTGAACTGCCATGCACATCTCGATGCTCAGTAAGTATTTATTGAATGGCAAATACTTAAAATCTGTGTAACTATTTTTGTATTCATAATATTCACAAATCCTCTACTGGGTAATTGGGGGACAGGTGGTATTATCCTGCTTTCAGAGTGTGAATATTTTTAAACTTAGTATCTGTGATCAAATGAGTTACTTTTCCAAAGAGTTGCATTGCCATTAGTGATCACGGGAAAGCCCAGAGCATGGAAGCTCCTTTACTCCTATCCCCATTCTTTCCCCCAAACCCTCCCGTCCTTCCAACAAGACACTTGTGGTGGCATCAGTAGCAAGACAGGTAAAGACTCACAGGCAGTAAGATATTCTTTTGATTTAAAAAATACCTTCATCTGCCTTCCTGGTTACACTCTCTTCTCTCCAGATATACAAAGAAACCTGATCTTATGAATCTCAGAACTCCACAAAACATTTTGCTTTTGGAGGTTGACCAAAGTGCCAAAATGCAGCTATTGACGAGTGTGAGGAAAGGAGACAGAGAAGTAGATTAGGTGGTGCATATGTGTTGATTTCCTCCTTAGATCCTGAATGTAGACACAATCTGTGACTATTTGCCTGTACCAAGCTAGTTAAGCAGAACTGGGGCATTAGTGATACTGAATTTTATCCGCTATTATAGAACACAAATGGGCTGGGCACAGTGGCTCATGCCTGTAATCCCAGCACTTTGGGAGGCTGAGACGGGTGGGTCACCTGACTTCAGGAGTTCAAGACCAGCCTGGCCAACATGGAGAAACTCTGTCTTTACTAAAAATACAAAAATTGGCTGGGAGTGGTGGTGGGCACCTGTAATCCCAGCTACTCAGGAGGCTAGGCGGGAGGATCACTTGAGGCCGGGAGGCAGAGGTTGTAGTGAGCCAAGATCATGCCACTGCACTCCAGCCTGGGTGACAGAGACCCTGTTTCAAACAAAACAAAAAACCCTCAAATGGTTAAAGGTAACAATTCTCATCACATCAGGGGAACAGGGCAAGGTATTATGGGGATAAAAAAATCAGTAGAACATGAATGCCAACCATCCTCCTGGAGTTACAGAGCTTACTAACAGATGTCTGACATATCAAGCCTAAAAGTAGCTACTTGTGCACTGCCATCTCCCTCAACCCCCACAGTAGATGGCAGAGCCCTAACAATGTCATAGCCAGATTTATTTTTACTTTATAAAATTAAATATGTGACTATTTTAAGAAATACTAGTCTACAAGAGGGAAGTCAATTTAAAAGTTTATTTGGGCCTTGTGTAGTGGCTCCCAGTAGCCCGTAATCCCAGTACTTTGGGAGCCTGAGGTCGCTTGAGCTCAGGAGTTTGAGACCATCTTTACTAAAAATACAAAAACTAGCCAGGTGTGGTGGTGTATGCCTGTAGTCCCAGCTATTTGGGAGGCTAATGTGGGAGGACTGCTTGAACCTGGGAAGGTTGGAGGTTGCAGTGAGCTGAGATCGCCCCACTGCACTCCAGCCTGGGCGACAGAGCAAGACTGTCTCAAGACAAACAAAACAAGCTTATCTGATAGACCTTAAGGAATATTCCTGTACTTCAGCTGTTATGAAAATAATAGCAACAGAGTAGATGAAAAGATTGATTACACAGCTATTAGACTGTACTAATGTAACATATGGAAGACAGGTTTAGGTGATCAGGGTAGCGCACCTGACGGCAGGTAGGGCGCATCACCTGAGGCTGAGGGTATAACCCATGACAGTCAGTGGGGCTGAATGCAGTCCACAGGTTCTCTGGGTAGACTGCTCCATTGGCAAGATGACCTCACTGGGCCATCTCCTCTAAGAATTCTTCTTACCTTTAACTGCTCTCTTCACATTTTTATGTTTTTCCCTATTTATTGCCTTCTTCAAAGCCACTATTTTGTGTCCATATAGAATTATTACATGATTCATCTAGAGAAAAGCTTGAGTGGAAAGTGAGAAAAATGAGAGAAAATGTTAAACAACAGTAACAAATGTTAATGTTCGCTTAATTCATTAAACATTAAGGAAATGTTTAATGAAATTATTTGATGTCTCTGAGCTTCTGATTCTTTTTTAGATAAATGAAAACATCCTAAAGAATGAAATTGTTTCTTCAGCAATACTTAAATTTTTTTTTCCTGTCATCTGAGAGACAAAGCTTTATTAGTAGTCAATCTAAAAAGGAGAGGAAATTATGTAATACAGGAAGATCCTTACAAGAAAATTTCTTTGTAAAAGAGGTCCAAATTTCAACACCCTCTCAGATGAGTTAGCGAAACAGCAAATGAACCTCACTAAAAGGCAGTTAAGCTGTAGACTCTGAGGACAGTTAAAAAGGAGGAACTTCACTGCAGAAAATAGAACCGGAGACAGGCTGAATGTGAGCTAGTTTTAGGCATTCATGTTGAATAACCATTTGTTGATATGGCCGTATCCAATTATAATCAGGTTAAAAATGGCTATTCTGTTAAAAAAAAATACTGTTAAGATACTATGATGAGAAAGAGATGATGTAAGTGGAAGTCCTGACATCACAGAACTTGTAATTAATAGAATTTCATCAATGTCTACCCACATAAGGGGGGGAAAAAACCCTAATGCTGAGGACTAGCCCCAGCCTCCCAAAGAAAAAAAGTCTCCATAAGTGGGAATGTATTATGTCTTAGCAAGACTTGAGAGAAATTATGTTTAGGCACATGCTATGTATCTCTTTGGTTCCATATTTACCATGTAATTTTCAGAAAACGAATCCTCATTTGCAAGTACATATTCTGGCAATGGAAGGCCTTTTTCTTTTGAGTAACCAGGTGAGCTATTTATGTTAAAATAAAAATGTTTTTCTATTGAAAAAATAGGCATATGAAAGTTGGCATTTAAGGGTTTTTTTTTTCCTCTAACATCTGATTTTTTTAAAATTGTACTTTTAATTTCTGGGGTCCATGTGCAGAACATGCAGGTTTGTTACATAGGTATTCATGTGCCATGGTGGTTTGCTGCATCTGTCATGCTGTCATCTACATTAGGTATTTCTCCTATCCCCCCAACCCCCAACAGGCCCTGGGGTGTGAGGTTCCCCTCTCTGCGTCCGTGAGTTCTCATTGTTCAACATCCACTTATGAGTGAGAACATGGGGTGTTTGGTTTTCTGTTCTTGTGTCAGTTTGCTGAGAATGATGGTTTCCAGCTTTATCCATGTCCCTGCAAAGGACATAAATGCAGCCTTTTTTATGGCTGCATGATATTCCATGGTGTGTATGTGCCACATTTTCTTTATCCAGTGTATCGTTGATGGGCATTTGAGTTGGTTTCAAGTCTTTGCTATTGTGAACAGTGCTGCAATAAACATACATTGTGTGTGTGTCTTTATAATAGAATGATTTATAATCCTTTGGGTATATACTCAGTAATGGGATTGCTGGGTCAAATGGTATTTGTTTCTAAATCCTTGAAGAATTGCCACACTCTTCCACAATGGTTGAACTAATTTATATTCCCACCAACAGTGTAAAAGTGTTCCTATTTCTCCACATCCTCTCTAGTGTCTGTTGTCTCCTGATTTTTTAGTGATTGCCATTCTAACTGGCCTGAGATGTTATCTCAGTGTGGTTTTGATTTGCATTTCTCTAATGACCAGTGATGAGCTTTTTTTCGTTTTTTTGGCCGTATAAATGTCTCATTTTGAGAAGTGTCAGTTCATACCCTGTGCCCACTTTTCGATGGGGTTGTTTTCTTGCAGACCTGTTTATGTTCTTTGTAGATTGTGGGTATTAGCCCTTTGTCAGATGGGTAGACTGCAAAAATTTTTTCTCATTCTGTTGGTTGTCGGTTCACTCTAATAAGTTTCTTTTGCTGTACAGAAGCTCTTTAATTAGATCTCATTTGTCTAATTTGACTTTTGTTGCCATTGCTTTCGGTGTTTTAGTCATGAAGTCCTTGCCCATGCCTATGTCCTGAATGGTTTTGCCTAGGTTTTCTTCTAGAGTTTTTATGGTGTCTTATGTTTAAATCTTGAATCCATCTAGAGTTAATTTTTGTATAAGGTGTAAGGAAGGGATTCAGTCTCAGCTTTCTGCATATGGCTAGCCAGTTTCCCCAGCATCATTTATTAAATAGGGAATCCTTTCTATTAAATAGGAATCCTTTCTTCAATCCATACTAGTACAGCATGGTACTGGTACCAAAACAGATTGAGACCAATAGAACAGAACAGAGGCTGCAGAGATAATGCACACATCTACAACCATCTGAACTTTGACAAACCTGGCATTTAAGTTTTTAAGAAGTAACGTAGTTTTTACTTTCCCTCTGGAAAGTTCTGACCCCAAGATTAATTTAATAATTAAAACAAAATGAAAGTGAACACTGAAGATCTACTAACAAGTACGCTATTAGAAGTTTCTAAAAGGATGAGTGCTAAAATTTTCCTATTATTTTTGCTGCCTTTTTGTTTTGTTTTAACCCTAAAGTTTTGGTAAGGAAATTGCAATATGAAACAGGATATAAAAGAAGTGTTGTTCATCACATGTACCCCAAAACCTAAAATGCAATAAAAAAAAAAAAGAAAAAAAAAAAAAAAAAAAGAAGTGTTAATACTTCATTAAAACTCAGAAATAGCTAGGGTAAGATGTAACCAATGTAGGCTTATAAAAAACATGAAGGCACACTGCTATATTTCATATTTTATTCAATTTTAATATGGTTTCCATTAACTTTTAAAACAAAATGATTTCCAGTTTAAAAAACAATGCACTGACCACATAATTCCTTTTTTATTTTACACAGTTATACAAATATTCTAAATACACATTTTGTGTTCAAGATGATGGCAAATAAGATTAACTGTACAGTACATAAGGAAAGAAAATATTTTAAGCATATTTAGAAGCAATAGAAATGTCTATACAAAACAAGCAAATGGAATAAAATTTTTTATTTTTAAAGTATTGCAACAGGCCCACAGGTTTGTAACAAAAATGTCTTTGCACAGTTCCTCACAATGCCCCATTAATAGCTAAAGCAAGACAGCATTTTTTTAAAAAATAATGTTTCAAAATGCTACACATGGTACTACTGTGTTTGTTTGCACAGTTTGATCAAAATAACGATCTACTTTGAGTCAAGCAAAACCTAGAGGAAATATACCAAACAACTTGAAAATCATTTGTATAAAAGTCATTGCACATTATTTTACTCAGTTGTTTGAAAAGTAAAAAAGTGTATTTACAAAATATTTTGCAGTCAAAATTATAAAGTGAATGGATATCTCGAAGTAACACGTCTTGATACAGACTGTTCAAGGAAAACACACGAATGTTTTTTCTTTAAGAGGTTTTCAGTGCTCCTTCCATAGGGAAGTAAACATGATCTAGTCAAATGGATTTACAAGATGGTACACATACTGGAGCAAATCCAACACCTGCATTATAAAACAATGTTAAAAAGGTGACAGAATGAGGAATTTGTACATTATAAGAAGTGAGCTATTCAGAGATCAACAAGTACAATTTTTAATTCATTTAGCATAGAAGTCTTCATAGTCTTCAGATAACAGACAGATAGTGAACAGCCTTGACTTGATGAAAGTTAAAAAGCACCATGCACAACAGTTTAGTGGTAAACACTGAAAAAAATAGCACCTGTAATTCTGTGATATTGACAGTTTAAAACTGGTCTAGTAATTGCCGGAGATATGGTGCCTTGGACAGTTCTCTATTTACTCGGGAGAGTTTGAAAAGTACTGGGCAGTTCAGAGAAACACATGGGATGTGTCGATCAAAGCAACCTGTACAGTTCTTGCATATCTGAAGGCATAAGAGAAATAAAAAAAAAAAAAATAGGAAAGTTTTTATGCACGTGTAAACAACACATTTTTACACAGATTATTGGCAGACATATGACATATAATATAAAAACTTATTAATTTTCATCTTTTAGAAGCCTAGAGTACCTTATGTTGAGACATTTCTAAAGGATATTATTTTGTACACACACAAATTTCCCCAAGGATTCATTTCATTCCTGAGATTAACTTTCATTTACAATGGAATCCTATTAAAATGCACATAAGCTACCCAATTACCAAAGAATGTCTCTTAAATGAACTATAAACACAATTTGTTTCAAATTACTTAGACTATATCCTCATATGTCAATCATAAAAAAAGTTATTTTTTCTTATTCCAGAATTGAAAAGCCAGTATGAAAGAAATCAAATGATGTGAATTTGAAAGTAGTGGTCTAGATCGGTGTTCAATGAGCTTGAAAATAAACAAATGCCCCATCCCAGACCCATAATGAATCAGAATCTCTGGGCATGAAAGCCTAGGATTTTGTATTTCTTAAGGCTCCCAGATGATCTGGATGTATAAGACTGATCTTAAAGAAAATAACAAATCATAATGCAATTTTTAAAAGCAGCATTATAATGTTTTACATAATGATCAGATTTTTAAAAATACTTAAAGCCTCAGGTTGCATATACAGCTAAAAAAAGATTATAACATGAACATAAAAAAATTAAGAAGAATGCCAGTGAGGACTCCCAAGGGTTAAGAAAATGCAGGCCAACTTTTCACCTGAATAGTGTAGACAAGTGATTTTAAAAAGCGATACCAAATGGCAGCAACTACTCTGGACTGTCTTTTAAGAGAAATCAGATATGCTCTAGCAAATTCTTTGATCTATATTTATCAAAGGGTCTCAGTTTTAGAGATGGCTCACAGGCCAGTACATTTTTGTTCTTTGCCCCAGTTATCTTCCAGTCAACCGAAGGGCACTTTTTTTCTCAGTAGACTGGTTAGTGTATCCAATATTATGATATTGTCACAAGCAGACTGCTTAGAAACATGTGCTTCAGTATGCTACATGAAGACTGAGTATGCTGTTCTATGATATGAAGCCTTTGCTAATTACATCTCTGCCAAGAGACTCAAATCTATTCCCAAATATAGAATTTCTGTATTACAGCTCTATGAATTGCAGTTACATTCAGGTGCCAGGACAAACTGATAAATATTTAAGCCCTTTCTGTGCTTGTCTGATAAATAAGCCAGGATGGAATTACTTGACTCACTAAATTTAACTCAGTGTTTAGTTTCAAGATCTTTTACTGGTGATTTAAACCTTGAGCATTATAGCTTGATTCAGGCTTACATTTAAAACTTTAAATGCCCCAAGCTGGCTTATAGGGAGGCAGGCACTTAACAAATATCTGCTTTAATCTTTATTATTTTTACTATCCTTTGGCTTTCTTGTTTAAAAAAATTCAGTCAAGTCTGGGCGTGGTGGGCTCACGCCTCAATCCTAGAGCTTTTGGAGGCTGAGATGGGTGGATCACCTGAGGTCAAGAGTTTGAGACCAGCCTGGCTCCCATGGTGAAACCATCTTCACTAAAAATACAAAAATTAGCTGGGTGTGGTGGTGCGCACCTGTAATCCCAGCTACTGGGGAGGCTGAGGCAGCAGTATCACTGGAACCTGGGAGGCAGAGGTTGCAGTAAGTGAAGATCACACCACTGCACCCCAGCCTGGGTGATAGAGTGAGACTCTGTCTCAAAAAAAAAAAAAAAAAAAAAAAAAAGTCAGATGCTTAATTCATTTGCTTTCATTCTTTCATGTTTATGATGAACAGTGTTTAGGTGATGAATTTTTCTATGAGATCTGCCATCTAGAATCTGATTTGCAGTGTTTTCATTTTGTTTAACAGAATTTGCTTAACAGGATTTGCAAGTGGAAAGATCACTTTGTTTAGTTTGTAATTATCACTTTGATGGCATTGCATTGTATTACATTCATTTGTAGTATTTCTACTTTTTGAAATGTATTGAGGCTTTTTTTTTTTTTTTGAGATAGTCTCACTCTGTTGCCCAGGCTGGAGTGCAGTGGCACAATTTCGGCTCACTGTAACCTCCACCTCCTGCCTCAACCTCCCAAGTAGCTGGGATTACAGACGCCTGCCGTCATGCCCAGCTGATTTTTGTATTTTTAGTAGAGATGGGGTTTTGTCATGTTGGCTAGGCTGGATTGAACTCCTGACCTCAAGTGATCTTCCCACCTCAGCATCCGAAAGTGCTGGGATTACAGGTGTGAGCCACAAGGCCCAGCTGAGGCTTTCTTTAAAGACCATGTTTTTCAGCCGGGCGTGGTGGCTCAAGCCTGTAATCCCAGCACTTTGGGAGGCCGAGGCGGGTGGATCACGAGGTCGAGAGATTGAGACCATCCTGGTCAACATGGTGAAACCCCGTCTCTACTAAAAATACAAAAAAATCAGCTGGGTATGGTGGCGCGTGCCTGTAATCCCAGCTACTCAGGAGGCTGAGGCAGGAGAATTGCCTGAACCCAGGAGGCGGAGGATGCGGTGAGCCGAGATCGCGCCATTGCACTCCAGCCTGGGTAACAAGAGCGAAACTCCGTCTCAAAAAAAAAAAAAAAAAAAAAAAAAAAAAGACAATGTTTTTCTTTTTTTTTTTGACAGAGGCTTGCTCTGTTACCCAGGCTGGAGGTTGGTGGCGCAATTGGCTCACTGCAGCTTCTGCCTCCTGGATTCAAGTGATTTTCTCGATTCAGCCTCCCGAGTAGTTGCGAGTACAAGGCTTGTGCCACTGTGCCTGGCTAATTTTTGTATTTTTTAGTAATGCTGGGGTTTCTCCATGGTGGCCAAATGCCTCAAACTCCTGACCTCAGGTGATCTACCTGTCTTGGTCTCCCAAAGTGTTGGGATTACAGGCATGAGCCACCGCGCATGGGCAGATATGGCCATTTTTAAAGCATTCCAGAAACACTTAAGAAGTATATTTTTTGGTACTGTGTTAGAGAGTTTGATATATAATCACAAGGTCTTACTTACAATGTTTAGAATTTCAATAATTTCACTTATTTCTGATTACGTGATTGGTCTTGGATTGAGAATGATATAAAATCTGTTTTGATGTGTTTCTAATTCTCATTACATCTCTAGCAATTTCTGCTTCATTAAAAATTTCTACAAATTAGTGCATGGGAAGACATTCATTTGAACATTCTTGAAAAACACCTCAAATTAAAATAACTCTTGAAAGATGAAAAAACATCATTATTTATAAATAGCATCACTTTCTGTTAAAAAAAAATTTTAGATCTAAGGGTACACATGTAGGTTTGTTACATGGGTATATTGTGTGATGCTGAGGTTTGGACTTCTAATGATCCTGTTGCCCAAGCAGTAAATGTAGGACCTGACAGGTGTTTTTCAGCTTTTCCTCTCCCTATCCCACTTTTGGAATCCCTAGTGTTTATTGTTCCCATCTTTATGTCCAATAGTCCCCAGTGTTTAATATATGTGAGAACTTATATGTCAGAACATGTAGTATTTGGTTTTCTGTTTCTGTGTTAATTTGCTTAGGATAATGGCTCCAAGTGCATACATATTGCTGCAAAGGACATGATTTTTTGAGACAGAGTTTTGCTCTTGTTGCCCAGGCTGCAGTGCAATGGCACAATCTCGGCTCACTGCAACCTCGGCCTCTTAGGTTCAAGTGATTCTCCTGCCTCAGCCTCATGAGTAGCTGGGATTACAGGCATGCGCCACCATTCCTGGTGAATTTTTTATTTTTAGTAGAGACGAGGTTTCTTCATGTTAGTCAGGCTGGTCTCGAACTCCTGACCTCAGGGGATTCGCCTGCCTCAGCCTCCCAAAATGCTGTGATTACAGGCATAAACTACCACGCCTGGCAAATTTTGTTCTTTTTTATGGCTGTGGCATCGCTTTCTTTTAAACTGTATTTTTATAAGAAATAAGATGGCTGGGCATGGTGGTTCATGCCTGTAATCCCAGCACTTGGGCAGCTGAAGTGGGAGGACTGCTTGAGTCCAACAGTTTGAGTCCAGCCTGGGCAACATAGTAAGACCCATGTCTACAAAAAAGAAAAAAGTTAGTCAAGCATGGTGGCATATGCCTGTAGTCCCAGCTGCTTGGGAGGCTGAGCTGGGAGGTTGACTTGAGCCTGGGAGGTTGACTTGAGCCTGGGAGGTTGAGGCTGCAGTGAGCTGTGATCATGCCACTGCACTTCAGTCTGGGTGACAAAAGGAGACTCTGCCTCAAAAAACAACAACAACAAAAAAAACCAAAAAACCAAACACCTTATGTTGAAGGGGATGGGCTCTGGGTAAACTGATGGCACCAAGTAGTGATGTGTTTGTCCCTGAGTGCAGAAAAAACATAAAAAGGTCTAAGAAAGGCCCATTTAACAGCCTGAGCTCAGCAGAGCTCGGGAAGTCCTGCTCTCATCTAGGCCCCATACTAGGATCCAGCAAGGGAATTTTCTATGAAAGTTGACTGCTGCCATCAGGACAGAAACCTGTAAAATAAATAGAAGTTGGGGGCACTCAGTGACTTCAGTGGCTGTACTGACTAGAACCACAAAACTGGCACAAAATGGCTGAAAGGTGGTTGGTGTAACTCCAGTAATGTATTCCTTCTTAAATCATTCATTAAGCAGGAAGTTGTTCATTAATTCAATAAATACTTACAGACCAGCCCCATGGACTTGGCTATATGCTAGGCATAACTGATTTGACAGTGAAAGAACAGGGCCTCTGTTCTCATTGGCTCATTTGCTATTAGTGAGGAAGACAGAAACCCCAAATTATAATAAAGCAGAGAAGATTACAGCAGGAGCCTACTGCACGCTTCACCCGGTCCAGGGGTTTCGGCTGGTTCCTCAGATGATGAGGGTAGGGAGGGATGGGTAGAGGAAAGTGTTCTTGACAGAAGGAGCAGGGTGTTTAAAGGCTAGGAGGAGGTGGCGGCGGCAAGGGGCATTCACAGACCTAAAAGAAGTTCAGTATGGTATGGGTGGAGGTAGAGTGTGACACAGAGCGAGAAATGGTGACAGAGGGGTAGCAGGTAGGGACAGAACAGAGATGACTTATCAACCATACTAAGGAGTAAGGATTTTATCAGGGGGTATGAGGTGGCAAACTTTTCTTTAGATTTCATTCTCCAACTTACTTCGAGATGTTTGTTGTTTATTTCTGCTAGAATTCTCATAATTGAAAAATCATCTTTGCATTTTATGTCTATATCCCAGCTCAGCCACTTAGCAGCAGTATAACATGCAAATCACTTAAACTCTCTGTGTCACTCACCTGGAAGAGTGCCTAGAACAATCTCTGGCACACAGTATGACTCAATCATGCTATTAATCATCAATCTGGACTCACAGAATTGTAAACCTTCCAAGTTTATTAGCAAGCAATTCTCTAACACAACTAATTTTTTTTAAAAGAATGGTAAGCACTAATAGAGCAATTGAGATGTTTGCTTTCTTTTTTTTAATACTGAATATCCCTTATTTGAAATGTTTAGGACCAGAAGTGTTTCAGCTTTCAAATTTTTTCAGATTTTGGAATATGTGAATTATACTTACTGGTTGAGTATCACTAATCTGAAAATCTGAACTCTGAAATGCTCCGATGAGCATTTCCTTTGAGAGTCATGTTGGTGTTCAAAAGCTTTCAGAATTTGGAGCATTTTGAATTTTGATTTTTTTCTATTGGGGATGCTCAGCCTATATTATAAAAGAAATTGGGGTTAGGCATGGTGGCTCACCCACTTTGGGAGGCCGAGGTGGGCGGACTGCCTGAGCTCAGGAGTTCAAGACCAGCCTGGGCAACACAGTGAAACCCCATCTCTACTAAAAATAAAAAAATTAGCCGGGCATGGCAGTGGGTGCCTGTTGTCCCAGCTACTCGGGAGGCTGAGGCAGGAGAATTGCTTGAATCTGGAAGGTGAAGGTTGTAGTGAGCTGAGATTGCGCCACTGCACTCCAGCCTGGACAACAGAATGAGACTTCATCTCCCAAAAAAAAAAAAAAAAAAAAAAAAAAAAAGCTGGATGGATGGCCATTCTTGTTCTAGCTATTAAGAAACATAACACATTCTCTCACTGTTCCCACCTTAAAAAAAAAAACACACACACAACACACTATTCCATAAAAAAAGTTATAAAACAAATTAAACTATTATGAATAGTTTAATTATGATACTTTTGAGATTTTTAGGAAGTTTAGCATTTAGGCTGTCATTTCACTTTTCACATCATATCTTATTCTAAATTGAAGAGTTGACTATATCTTTCTGTAAAATCAGACTGCTTATAATTCCAGGTCTATGGAACAAAAGCATACCTTTACAAGTTGCTCCTGTTTACGTTCCAACTCCCGGATTTCTTGGTTGAGGATGACTGCAACATGCTGAGGTTGGCTCCGACATTTACTACAGATGCCATGCTGAGTTAGATCATCACACACAGGACAGTGTAAGGTAGTAAAATATTGTGAAATAGTGCCTTTCCGCCCTTCAGGTTCACTTCGTGAAGAGCTGGTAGCTTTATGGATCTACAAAAACATCCATTCAGAAGTTAAGTCTGAGTCAGCTTCACATCAGAGATACTATTTTCATGCTGATAACAGGTTTACTCCGGCATTCATTCATTCACTCACTCATTCAACAAATGTTGGGTGGCTACTGTGTGCCAGGCACTGTTCCAGACACTGGAGCTATAGGAATGAATGAAGTCCTTGCTTTCATGGAACTTACATCTTAATATTATCAGATACACTGTTCTTCTTTTCTTTGGGGAAAAAAAAAAGGTCTCTTGCCACTCAGTTTTTTGATTGAGACACATAGATGTATGAGATCATATAGGGCAATGCACATCATAGAGGACAATAAAAGAAATCCAGGGTAAGAGCGGATACTGTCTAAAGCTGCACAAGTTAGGCCATGGCAAAAAAGTAAGTGGAAGGTTAAAACAACTTTTAGGCAATGGAGTGCAGAACTCAAGCCAAAGTGAACCTGGAGCATTTCAAATTTAATTAGATACATGTCATAAGAATTCTTCATTTGAAGTTAAGGCTGTTTTCAGAGATCTGTCTTCTTGTACTCTTTTTACACTGAAATAACAGTACCGTATCATTATTATAACTTTGCAATATTCTCCTGGTGTCTTTTACATCACTTTGTAAAAGTTACTAGGTTCGCCTCTTACAAATGTCATTGGTTTAACATTCTTGCTGGTGATGAACTGAACGTTAGTAATAAAGAATCTGAGTTTCCTGTCTTAAAGCCAGGATACGTGCTCAGAACACTTACAGTAAATTACAGTTGGGCAAGATCATCTAACACAAAGCTATTTTATAATAAAGTATTGAATATCTCATGGAATTTATTGAATACTGTACTGAAAAAAACCAGAATGGTTGTATGGGTACTTGAACTATGGTTTCTACTGAATGCGTATCACTTTTGTAGAAAAATCTTAAGCTGAACCATGATAAGTTGGGGACCAACTGTAATGCTATTTCACCATTGCAATACTTCTTTAGGCTGGTTTCTTCAGGGTTTTGTCTAGATACTACATCCTACAGCTTTCTTAGACATTCATTTCAAAGGAATTTTTGCTCTCCATTTATCTTCTACTAACTGGTTTATTCTACATTATTTTTTGGCTGTTTACCACTGAAATCATTGTGGGATTCATTTTAATATATCTAATAATTTGGACACCTTGAAGCTAAGAAGGTGTTTTTATTTTTTATTTTATTTAAAAAAAATTTTTTTTAGGTAAACCTGACAAAAACAAGGAACATGTTTTTAGAATACTTAAAGGTTTCTCTTTTAGGAAACCAGAAAAGCATGGCATCTTTTCCAGTTTAAGATAGATGATATGCTTTGCTCTCATAGTGAAACAGGGCTGCTATGAGGCCTGTCTCTTCTCTGACTGCCCTGGCCAAACTCCGCCTTTTCCTGCCGATCAATGGCCTCCCAGCATGCCAGTGCCTCTCGGTGTGCTCTTCTGGCTAGCTGCTTGTGTGTCTGCCCACTAGGGTCTTGGATTTTTATAGGCCTAGGATTGGGGTGTGGTAGGACAGGATGGTCTTGGAAAATGTAACATTTGGGTGTGAAGGCAGGAGTGCCTATCCTCACCTAGGTCTATGGTGTGAGCTCTGGCCAGGGACCCGCCTTTCTCTACCCAGCACTTCCCTTCTCGCTTTCCGTATCATTAAAGGGACCACGCTCTTCCCTTCCCAGCACTCCCACATCAATAGCACATAAAATCTTTAGTTCTACTGAAAATTTGAAGTGAAATCTCTCCATAGTTAGAGCACATGTACTATTTGGTAAGCTTACCCTTGGTAATTCATGATACCAGCTGAAGACATCAATACCAATAAGTGAGAAGATTCTTGCCAAGGGTGGAAGGATTTGCTTGGTAATATAGTAAGTGGCATTCAGTCTCAGAGTCGGGTCCTGCAGGACTTCCACTGGGCGTCTTACAAGCTGGATAAGTGGTACTCCAGGGGCCCCATAAATGATGACGTATGGCACTCGCTCCCCAACTTGAGGCTCAGAGCGCCGGTCATAAGTTAGCATTTTCCTATTCCAATCCAAAAACAAAATCACACCCAAATACTGTCATGGAAGTCATCTTTGTCGCAAGTTAAGTCAGATTTAAACAATAATAAAATCATGAAAAAACTACAAAAGACACTTTAAAATAGAATTACTATTTCCTTGAGAATATACATTTTGCTTAGTTGACACCAAGTGTAGATATGCTACAAGAGTTTAAAAATTACTCTGTAAATAATGAGTTGGCAGATATCAACTAGCTTAAGATGTACTTTAGCTGGGGGCTCATGCCTGTAATCCTAGCACTTTGGGAGGCCAATGTGGGAGCATCACCTGAGCCCAGAAGTTTGAGACCAGCTTGGGCAACATAGTGAGACCCTTGTCTCCACAAAAAAAATCAGCCAGCCATAATGGTACACACCTGTTATCCCAGCTATTTGAGAGGCTGATGTAGGAGGATTGCTTCAGCCTGGGAGGTCAAGGCTGCAGTAAGCTGTGACTGCACCACCACCTTCCAGCCTTGGCAATAAAGTGAGACCCTGCCTCTGGGGGTGGGAAAAAGATGTATTTTATCCCCTAAGAAGAACTATCATAAATCTATCATGAAAGAGAAAATTTAGGGGGTTAAACTATCTGATTCCAGAATGTTACCATATAAATGCTTTGGTAGATCAATATTAAGGACTACCTAGTGATTTTGATGTGGGAAAAACAAATGAATCAAGCACTGAGTCACAATTTCTTTCCATAAGTTTCCCAAAGAAAGCCCAAAAGAGGATTTCCTCTTCACACCTTACAAAGTGTGAGAGAGTATTCACTAACCTACAGTGAGGCTTCATGTGCGCAGGTAGAGAAACAATTGTGTGTCTGTGTCTGTGGACTAAATGTCTTTTCATTTACTCTAGACTTGTGCAGAACCCCAGGACTATCCTGGCAAGGTACTGAGGGTATCATTACCTTGTAAGTTCAAGGGCTGGCACACAAGCTCCTGGTTTGTAGGAAAAACTTCCTCTGTATTCCTTGGCAAAGATAAAGTCTTGTATGCTGGCCTTTCCTTCCAGAAGCTTCATACATTGTCGCTGAACATATTGTTTAATTAGACTTATATCTCTTGTTTCAAATAGCAGCTTTAGAGAACGCTCAAGTATCTTAAAACAAAAAAGATAAGCAAGTAAAGATAAAATATCTCCTTGTGTATTTCACCACTGTTACTATACTTTCAATTATGTAACTACTGGGTAACTTGCTAACCTACCTAAATAATCTGTTACTTACAATGATGGTATAATAAAAATTATTAGATACTGAAAGTTATTTGAAACTTTATAGAGCTTGCTATTTCTAAAAACAGAATATCATGTAGTTCATTTAGAATAACATGCAGATTAACATTTACTATGTGATAAGCAACATAAAACTTTTTTTTTTTTTTTTTGAGATGGAGTCTTACTCTGTCATCAGACTGGAATGCAGTGGTGCAATCTTGGCTCACTGCAACCTCCACTTCCTGGGTTCAAGCGATTCTCCTGCCTCAGCCTCCTGAGTAGCTGAGACTACAGGTGCACACCACCACATCCAGCTAATTTTTGTATTTTTAGTAAAGACAGGGTTTCACCACGTTGGCCAGGATGGTCTTGATCTCTTGACCTTGTGATCCACCCGCCTCAGCCTCCCAAAGTGCTGGGATTACAGGTGTGCACCACAGCGCTCAGCCAAGTTTTTTTTTTTTTTTTTTTAATAGTCAAAACTGGTTTCTAGGCGCAAGAAACCAGACACAATTACATGTACTGTTTTTTTTTTATTTGCCAGTATAAAAAGGGTCTTGATTCAGTCACAGAAAGCACAGAGAAGTTTAAAGATCACCACACAGTCAAATCAAAATCAGCAGTTTTCACTTTTTATAGTGTTGATAAATAACTGTGACAGAATTTTCTGTGTTGGAAGTTTCTCCTAGGAAGTAACAAGCATGGAGTGGATTTATGTAAGCAGATTAAATTTAAGTTAGTTCTAGGTGAAAGCTGTGTATCTTATTCTGAATACTGGAACTGATGGATATTTATACAATAAGCTGATTAATTTAGCTTAGGTACAATTCTGCTTGCAGAGAAAGAAGGTACTGGATTATATCTCTTCCAGGAATAGTGCTGAAAAAACACCAAATTCACATATATATGACATAATATATTAATATTATCCATCATGCTTTTAATGTGCTCATAAAACAGTATATAGTATATAGAGTGCTATTCCCATTTAAACCATTTATTTTTGTTTTGCTATAGAAGGAGTCTAGGCCTGAGTAAAAAAAAGGCCAAAATATCATGGTTATTAAGGTTGAGAAATTTGAGTAATTTATAGCTAACTGTTTGGAAATCAATTAGCCTCAGCCTCCCAAAGGGCTGGGATTACAGGTGTGAGCCACCACATCGGTCTGTTTCTCTTCTTTATACTGCTCTGCTTTTGGGAGTTGTTAGATACTATGACATATCCAGGCAATAGCCAAAAAACTTTCATGTTTTGCTTTTTAGCAATTTTGATAAAGTGTAAGGTATGAGAGGAAGTCAGAAACTTAAAGACTAAAATCAAATAAATTGTTTTTATTAGAAATAAAATCCTAGGTCAGGCACAATGGCTCAAGCCTGTAATCCCAGCACTTTGGGAGGCCGAGGCGGGTGGATCACGAGGTCAAGAGATCGAGACCATCCTGGTCAACATGGTGAAACCCTGTCTCTACTAAAAATACAAAAAATTAGCTGGGCATGGTGGCACGTGCCTGTAATCCCAGCTACTCAGGAGGCTGAGGCAGGAGAATTGCTTGAACCCAGGAGGCGGAGGTTGCAGTGAGCCGAGATCGCGCCATTGCACTCCAGCCTGGGTAACAAGAGTGAAACTCCGTCTCAAAAAAAAAAAAAAAAAAAAAAAAAAAGAGAAATAAAATCCTAGCTACTAGGGAGGCTGAGGCAAAAAGATTGCCTAAGCCGAGGAGGTCAAGGCTGTAGTGAGCCAGGACTGGACTACTGCACTCCAGCCTGGGTGACAAAGTGAGACCTTGTCTCAAACAAAAACTAAACTAAACTAAACTGAAATTCTCAAAATTCATGTAGTTTCTCCTATAGTTATAATAGTTATATATAATTATATAGGCTATAGTTCCTTCACATAGATGTATGTTTAAGGATAGTTACATTTTATTATCACTTATTTCTTACAGATGAAGACAGGAAAGATAAACCTTACCTTAGAAACAGCAGGGCAGGAATCTCTTCTAACTGTTTCTATTCCTTTTGCATCAAATACCGGGTCCTTCTGATCCAGTGTTTCATACATGTAACCCACATACCTCTTTTTTGTTTGTAAAACACAAGGCAAATATACCTGTGGTAAAAGTAACAAAATGCCTCTTAATAACTATTTTCCCCTCACCAAGAATATTTTATTTTTATGTCTTTGACTTAGGGCCCAACAAATGCATGATATAACAGGTGGGAGCAAAAGCATACAAAATGAATTGTCTTTACGTTGTTACCAGTTGCTCACTCTGTTTCTTGCACTACCAGTTTTGTTCCTACCTCAACCAGCACTGCTCTCTCATATCTTCCTTAACAACTAAAAAGTTACAAGTAACATCTACATATGGTACAAAGTTACCGGAACCTACAGTTAAAAGCCCCGTAGCTTCTACTTCCTCTTCCTTAGAGGCATCCTGTACTGATTTCCTGTGTATTCTTCCAGAAATATTCTATGCAAATACATGTACTTATACAGCTGCCTTCTCACCACAACAGTAGCTTATAATATACACCATTCTGCCCTTTGCTTATTTAATAATTTATTTTGAAAAGCATTCCATCCTAGTACAGAAAGCTCATTTTATTTTGTAGCTACATAGTAGTTCATTGTATGAAGGTTATCATAATTTAAACATCAGTTACCTATTATGGGTCATTTAGGATGTTTTCAATCTTTTGTAATTATAAGGTGTTCCAGTAAACAATCTTGTGTGAACCAATCCATAGAATAAATTCCTTGAAATGGAACTCCTGAATCAATGGTAGATGTCAATTTTTTTTTAAATGTTACTAATTTGGTCCTTTTCCCTGCCCCAAGCTTTTTCTTTTTTAAAATGTTTATTCATAGAGTCTCACTCTGTCACCTGGGCTGGTGTACAGTGGTCCAATCTCAGTTCACTGCAACCTCTGTCTCCTGGGCTCATGCAATCCTCCTTCCTCCTGCCTCAACCTCCTGAGTAGCTGAGACTACAAGTGCATGCTACCATGCCTCACTAATTTTTGCTATATATACTTATATATGTGTATATATATGTATACTTATATATATACACATATACTTATATATATACACATATATATACTTATATATGTGTATATATATGTATACTTATATATATACACACATATATATACTTATATATAATATATAGCAAATATATATATTTGCAAATAATATATATAAGTATATATATACATATATATAGCAAATATATATATAAGTATATATATGTATATATATAAGTATATATGTATATATATATAAGTATACATATATATATACACACATACATATGTATACATATATACACACATATGTATACATATATATATAAGTATACATATATATATATACACACATATATATATATTTTTTTTTGGTAGGGGCAGGGTTTTGCCATGTTTCCCAGGCTGGTCTCAAACTCCTGGGCTTAAGTGATCTGCCCACCATGGCCTCTCAAAGTGCTGGGATTACCGGCATTGAGCCCCCATGCCTGGCCTATTTATTTTTTAATTGACAAAAATTGTATATATTTATAATGTACATCATGTTGTTTTGAAATATGTATATACTGTGGCATACCCGAGCTTTATCATTAATCACATTAAATGCAAATGGTTAAAGCATACCAATTAACAGACAGAAATTACCCTGGATAAAAAAAGTAAGACCAAATTATAAGCTATCTGTTAGAAATTCACTTTAAAAATAAGGAGCTAAATAGGTTGACAGTTTTTAAAATGGAAAAAGATATATAGTCATAGGCTACATGAAGACGTTTCAGTGAACTGTGGACAACATGATCATATGGGTGGTCAGGTAAGATTACAATACCATATTTATACTGTAACTTTCTATTTTTAAATTCATACTTCCACTGTGTTATAGCTGCCTACAGTATTCAGTGCAGTAGCATGCTATACAGGTTTATGGCCTAGGAGCTATAGGCTATACCTGATAACCTAGGTGTTTAGTAGGCTACATCATCTAGGTAAGTACATTGTTGATGTTCACACAACGAAACTGCCCAACAATGCATTTCTCAGAATGCATCCTCCTCATTAAACAATGCATAACTGTATATGCTAACACTAATCAAAAGAAAGCTGAAGTAATAGCTACATTAATATCAGAAAAAGCAGATTTCAAGGCAAGGAATATTATCAAAGATAAATGTATCAATTCATCAAGAGGATACATAATCCTAAATGTGTATTCATCTAATAAAAAGACTTTCAAATATATGAAATATAACTGACAGAACTAAAAGGTAGAAACAAGCAAATCCATGATTATAGCTACAGATTTTAGCACCTCTCTCTTAGTTTGGAAAATATTAAGAACAAGGAAGGCTTGAATAAAACTGTCAAGTAACTTAACCTAAATAACATGGCATTAATATTCTTTTATAGCAGCACAAACAGGCTAAGACAATAGCCTTTACTGAATAAAATTTAAACACTTTAGCTTGGCGTTCAAGACACTCTACAGTCTGGTCTGAACTTTATTTTTCCAGATCTGTCTCCTGCTATCCTGTATTTCTACACTGTGCTTTTCCAATTCCATACATGCCATATTCTTCTGTGCAGAATGGTTGTAGCCCCACGTCTGCCTACTGAAATTCTAACCATTTTTCAAGACAATGATGAACTGTTACTTCCTATATGGAGTCTCCCTCCTCCTTTCCTGTGCGCTCTCACAGTGTTTAAGCAGATTATTCTCATGATGCTTTCTGTTATGTTTATAACAAAAGAGATTGGTTATATGCACTCCTAACCTTTCCTTTTAGATTACTGACTCTTAGAGGGCAGGACTGTGTCTTATGCTTCTTTGTATTCCACACAGTTTCTAGGCTAAGTATCTTTTCTTTCTTTTTTTTTTTTTTTTTTTTAAGACAGAGTCTTGCTCTGTCTACCAGGCTGGACAATGGTGCAGTCTTGGCTCACTGCACCCTTCTCTTCCTGGGTTCAAGCGATTCTCCTGCCTCAGCCTTCTGAGTAGCTGGGATTACAGGCACCTGCTATTTTTTAGTAGAGACGGGGTTTCGCCACATTGGCCAGGCTGGTCTCGAACTCCTGACCTCATGTGATCCACTTGCCTCAGCCTCCCAGAGTGGTGGGATTACAGGTGTGAGCCACAATGCCTGGCCATAGGCTAAGTATCTTTTTTTTTTTTTTTTTGAGACGGAGTTTCGCTCTTGTTACCCAGGCTGGAGTGCAATGGCACGATCTCGGCTCACCGCAACCTCCGCCTCCTGGGCTCAGGCAATTCTCCTGCCTCAGCCTCCTAAGTAGCTGGGATTACAGGCACGCGCCACCACGCCCAGCTAATTTTTTGTATTTTTAGTAGAGACGGGGTTTCACCATGTTGACCAGGATGGTCTCGATCTCTCAACCTCGTGATCCACCCGCCTCGGCCTCCCAAAGTGCTGGGATTACAGGCTTGAGCCACCGCGCCCGGCCAAGTATCTTTTATACAGAAAGAAAGAAATAAAAATTTGATATCTAAAGGTAAAAAAAAGACCAAATTATAAGCTATCTGTTAGAAATCCACTTTAAAAATAAGAAAAAATACTTGAAAAGTCTTTTTGGTAGACTTTGTTTTGCAAAGAAAGAACGTATCTTCCATCCATCCTACGTGGTCTTCTTACAATTTGACTTTGACATTCTTCCAATTAATGGTGGGGTCTATGTTCACTCCCCTTAAATCTAGAGAGGCGTGTGATGTCGTGTGACTTTGAGCCTGGGTCACAAAAAACAAAGCAACTTTTGTCTGTTTCTCTTTGGGATGTTCACACCTACCTAGAAAGCAAACCTCACGTTGTGAGGGAGAACAGCAGCCCAGTGAAAGGCCACTGTGGGAGGCGTGCCAGCTGATGTCCCGACCAGCAGCCAGCATCAACCACCAGGCATGATGGTGAGCAAGCTTTAAATGCTTTCAGCTCTTAGCTGTTGATTAGGTAACCCCTAACCTTTAAGTCATCTCAGCTGAGGAACTAGACATTGTGCAGCAGAGAAAAGCCATTCCAATTGTCTGCATTCCTGAGCCATAAAATCTGTGAGCAGAATGAAATGCTGGCTGTTTTACACCATTAAGTTTGGGATGATCTGTTACATAATAATACTGGAACAAATTTTCATTTCCTTACATATATACATTACTAAACAAATTTTGAGAAAATTATATAAAAGAGAAAATATTTAAAATATTTTATATATATATATATATATATATATATATATATATATTTTTTTTTTTTTTTTTTAAAGAGACAGGGTCTTACTTTGTTGCCCAGGCTGGAGTGCACTGGTCAATCACAGTTCACTGTAACCTTGAACTCCTGGGCTCAAGTGACCCACCCACTTCAACCTCTGAAATAGCTGGGACTATGGGCGTGTGCCACTATGCCTGGTTAACTTTTTAATTTTTGTAGAGATGGGGTCTGGCTATGTTGTCCAGGCTGGTCTCAAACTCCTAGTCTGAAGCAATCCTCCTGCTTTGGCCTCCCAAAGTGCCAGGATTACAGACATGAGCCATTGCATCTGGCCCAAATTAAACACTTTAATACACCCATATACTGTTAGTGATTCTGAAAATGAACTGAACAAGTCAGAGGTCTCTGGAAGGTATGTGAATTCTGTATGTCATTACAATAATACATTCCTCTTACCTTTTCAAACTTCAGTTTCACTGGTTTAGGATTGGTAGCAGTTACAGCTTCGGCAATTTCCTGACCAATCTTAAAAGACTGCTCCTTAGTGGCTCCTTTCAGTAGCACAAACATACTAAGGGGATTAAAAATAAAGTAAGATAATGAAGAAGTCAGTGTAACAAAAATTTTATCAAGAGTAACTTTCCTTGCTATGACTCTGTCTATTGCCAAATAAAACTCCCTTTTTCCTATTTACTTTTTCTTAAGATGTTTCCTATGTAAGCTTTCTTGTTTTATTACGTTCCTTGTGTACTCATTATATGTCTCGTTACACATCTTTTAAGACATTCAATATTTCTACCTTAGCTACACACAGATCAGCTCAGATAACCCAGCTGCTAAGAAAGTCCTAGATCATCCTTGGACATTTAAGGCTTTGTATGGTACACCAGGGGTCCCTAATCCCTAGGCCACAGATTAATACAAGTCAGTCTGTGATCAGTGGCAGATCAGTTAGACCAAGGGCAGCATTAGAGTCTCATAGGAGGACAAACCCTGTTGTTAACTGTGCACAAGTGAAGTATCTGGGTTGCACACACCTTATGAGAATCTAATGCCTGATGATCTGAGGTGGAATAGTTTCATCCCGAAACCACCTGGTCTGTGGAAAAACTGTCTTCCATGCAACCAATCCCTGGCTAAAAAGGTTGGGGACTGCTGTGGTCCAGGCACGATGGCTCACGCCTTTAATCCCAGCACTTTGGGAGGCTGATGTGGTAGATTATCTGAGGTCAGGAGTTCGAGACCAGCTTGACCAACATGGTGAAACCCTGTCTCTACTAAAAATACAAAAATTAGCCAGGCGTGGTGGCGTGTGCCTATAATCCCAGCAACTTGGGAGGCTGAGGCAGGAAAATCGCTTAAGCCTGGGAGGCAGAGGTTGCAGTGAACTGAGACTGCACTACTGCAGTGCAGCCTGGGTGACAGAGCGAGACTCCATCTCAGAAAAAAAAAAGTTGGGGATCACTGTGGTACGTTAAATACATCACAAAGTAAGAAACTATGTGATTATAAGGAAATGAAAGATGTACTTATGACATGGGAGAAGTTTCCTTAAGGCCAGAACCACTCAACTTTAAAAAGACAGAGATCGGCCAGGCATGGTAGGTCATGCCTATAATCCAGCACTTTGGGAGGCCGAGGAGGGTGGATCACTCAAGGTCAGGATTTCGAGACCATTCTTACCAACATGGTGAAACCCTGTCTTTACCAAAAAATTACAAAAATTAGCCAGGCGTGGTAGTGCGCGCTTGTAGTCCCAGCTACTTGGGAGGCTGAGGCAGGAGAATCGTTTGAACCTGGGAGGTGGAAACGGCAGTGAGCCAAGATTGTGCCATTGCACTCCAGCCTGGGTGACAGAGTGAGACCCCGTCTTAAAAAAAAAACAGACAGACATATATTCTGTAATGTATGTTCACTAAAGAATAGTTAGAAAAAGACACAAAGAAAATCAACATCTGTATATCATTTAGAAAAAAGACGTTACAAACATTTGTGTATATCTGTAAATCTTTTCATTTGCTATAATGGATCATACTATTTGGTAATGAATAATATTGAATTATAAGAATAAAAAATACCAATACAAAATATACTAAAAAAAAAACGGATAAAATGCATTAGGCGGCTGGGCACGGTGGCTCAAGCCTGTAATCCCAGCACTTTGGGAGACCGAGGCGGGTGGATCACAAGGTCGAGAGATCGAGACCATCCTGGTCAACATGGTGAAACCCCGTCTCTACTAAAAATACAAAAAATTAGCTGGGCATGGTAGCGTGTGCCTGTAATCCCAGCTACTCAGGAGGCTGAGGCAGGAGAATTGCCTGAACCCAGGAGGCGGAGGTTGCGGTGAGCCAAGATCGTGCCATTGCACTCCAGCCTGGGTAACAAGAGCGAAACTCCATCTCAAAAAAAAAAAAAAAAAAGCATTAGGCATATTTTTATTCTATTTCAGTATATACTACAACCTGACCACCAACAGAAGTAATGGTTAATAAATATATTTAAGTAAGATGGATTATGAAGTTCATCTTCACTTGTATTTTTAGTGAAAAGACATTAAATGCTTTGGAAAAAGTCCCTGCTAATACTGGAGACAGCCCTTGTCTAAGAGCTTAATATGAAAAATTAAAAGAAAGGAAAAAAGCAGTCTATTCAACTCTACTTCAGGCTCTAAAATAAATATTGTCTCAATCTGAATTAATTTCAACATTCACTAAGGCAGAACAAAAATGCCTTAGTTAATTAGACTTTCAATCATAGGCTATACTTTGAACCATCTGAAGGGTTTTGTAGTTTGTTTATAGACCATCTGATGCTCACTTATATCAAATACTATCTTATTTAAAAAAAATTTTTTTTAAAGAGCATCTCACTCTGTTACTGAGGTTGGAGTGCAGTGGCATAATTATGGCTCACTGCAGCCTCAACCTCCTTGTACTCCTTAACAATAATTCTTCAGTTTATTCCTGGCCCCAGGTTCAATACATAAGACTTGCTTTCTGTTACTATGGGTTTTTTTTCCCTAATAATTGTATATAAATGGGCTGGGTACAGTAGCTTTTGCCTGTAATACTAGCAACTCTGGAGGCTGAAGTGGGAGAATTGTCTGAGGCCAGGAGTTTGAGATGGGCCCGGGCAATATAGTGAGACCCTGTCTCTAAATAAATAAAAATTTTACAAAATGAAACTATATAGTATGTACTATTTTATGTCTGTCTGCTTTCACTCGGCATATTTTGAGATTCATCCATGGTGTTAGAATAACAGCAACTTTTTTTTTCTTTTATTGAGTAGTACTCCACTATATGGATATATTACAATTTGCTTATCCAAATCACTCAGTAATAGACATTTAGATATTTTGCAGTTTTGAACTATTACAAAACAAAGCCCCAGTGAAGATCATACACAGGTTTGTGTGTGGACATAGGTTTTGATTTTCTTAGATAAGCATCAAGGAGTGGAATTGCTGGGTCACATGCTAAGGGTATGTTGAACTTCATTTACAGCTGCCAAACTGTTTTTATGAAAGATTATTATTAAAATGTTCAGATGCAATGATGAATGCAACATTTTAAAATCAGTGGACATACACACATTTCTATACAGTTTTATTATAGGCAAAACTAAGCTATGATAATAAAAATCAGATAAGTGGTTGTCTAGGGTATGGAGTAAGGATAATGGAGTCACTGCAAAGGGGTAAGGAGATGATTTTTTAGGGTGATAAAAAGTGTTCTGTATCTTGACTGGCATGGTAGTTGGTAACTTGGGCCTATACATTTTTATATTTTATTACATATTATACATTCTGTTAAGAATTATAATTCCATAATAAAGAAAAAGAAATAAAGGTACATATACTTTACATGTTAAAAGTTATTACTGGCCAGGTGCAGTGGCTCAAGCCTTTAATCCTAGCACTTTAGGAGGCCGAGGCAGGCAGATCACAAGGTCAGGAGTTCAAGACCAGCCTGGTCAACACAGCAAAACCCTGTCTCTACTAAAAATACAAAAATTAGCTGGGCATGGTGGCACATGCCTATAGTTCCAGCTATTCGGAATGCTAAGGCAGGAGAATTGCTTGAACCTGGGAGGTAGAGGTTGCACTGAGCTGAGATCATGCCACTGAACTCCAGCCTGGGCAACAGAGCGAGACTGTCTCAAAAAAAAAAAAAAAAAAAAGAAGTTATTCTTATAGGGTCTATATTTGAGATTTTACCCAGTAATGTGAGTTTGTCTGAATCCATCTAAGCTGTTTTGGCCAGTTTGATTTGGAGCTAAACTTCAAGAAAGCTGGACAGAATTAGCAGAAGTTTTTTGTCATGTGACAGAATGGAAGTGACTAGCCTACAATACGAAAGACTGTTTTAAAATGAGTTTCTAGGCTGCCAGGGGCTAGGAAGGGTAGTGTGTATGTGTGGGGATGGTTAATAGCAGGCGTCCGCAAACTGCGGCCCCGCGGGCCGCCATTTATCCGGCCCCCCGCCGCATTTCAGGAAGGGGCACCTCTTTCATAGGTGGTCAGTGAGAGGAGCACAGTATGTGGCAGCCCTCCAACAGTCTGAGGGACAGTGAACTGGCCCCTTGTGTAAAAAGTTTGGGGACGCCTGGTTAATAGGTACAAAAATACAGTTAGAATGAATAAGACCTAGTGTTTCATAGCACAACAGAGCAATTACAGTCAACAATAATTTATAGTACATTTAAAAATAACTGAAAGTATAACTGGAATGTCATCATAATTGGAAGGTCATTTACCTTTGTCTATTGGATTTCCTTCATTTTGATGATGAGGCAACTAAGCCTCAGAGAGGTTAAATGACTTATTAGTGGCCATGCCATCATCTAGGAGTATAGCTAGAAAGAGAATCCAGGTCTCTTCACTCTCAGTTGGGAACTCTTTTTCACTCCACCAAGCATTACCTAATATCCCAAGAGCAGTGTTTCTCAACCTTTTATCATTATTGTCCTTCCAAGGGAAAAAAATTAATGTTTAATAAGAGAAAGTAATTTAATAAGAGAAAGTAAAATGTTGGGTAGGAACAGGCGCTGTGGGGCCAAAGACTATGGTACTGACTTTTTTTTGGTTCCCCTTCAAGAACTTATTTGTATTCTGCCAGTGTGATACTGTTGTGAATTGCCCTCATACAGATGTCACTAAACATTTGGATTTTTTTTGTTTTTGAGATGGTCTTATTCTGTCTTCTAGGCTGTAGTGCAGTGGCATGATCATGGCTCAATACAGCCTTGAACTCCTGGGTTCAAGCAATCCTTGCACCTCACAGCCTCCCAAGTAGCTAGGAGTACAAGTGTGCGCGGCTATGTCTGGCTAATTTTTAAATTTTTTGTAGAGACAGGGTTGCACTTTGTTGCCCAACCTGGTCTTGAACTTCTGGGCTCAGGCCATCCACCGGTCTTGGCCTCTCAAAATGCTAGGAGTACAAGCATGAGCCACTGTGCCTGGCCAATATTTGTTGAATGCCATCGGGTAGTGAATGGTGATCAAAAGTTTGAATGACACTGCAAGTAAATTTTGTTTGACTGGAATCATATAATATAACTATAGAATCTGATGTAGAAAGAAAGCTAGCAATCAAAACACCAAATATCAATTTATGGCTCTTTATTGACTAGTTGCAAGATCTTAAATTTCTTATCCTAGGGAAATTTGTTCTTAATAAGTATCACTTGAGGCACATTCTAAGCTCTCCCAATAATATGAAAACTGCTGGCCTAAATATCAAAATCCCTTCCAGCTCTGACATTCTGTGAGTCTGTAATTTTTGTAGCTTGACTTTTTAAAGATCTTAAAGGATAAATAATACAACTACAATCAGAATCATGCTGACTTCTGAGTGTTGTTTTTACCAAAAACAAACAACTGACATGGATAGCACTTGAATTAAAATAAAAATTTAAAGGATTAATTTTTTCCCTAAATAAGGAGTTCTGCTAACAAGTACAGAACTTATTTTAGTAACTCTTATTTTGGTAGAATACCCAGCAGAAGTAGTTTCAGAGAACAGTAAAATAACCAAAGCCAAACTAGGGAGTGGCTTTTAATGAGAACAGGAGAGAATATGGATAATTAGGGCCTCGATAATTTGAAACTATCCCCACCTGCTGGTAGTGAAACAGCTGCTATATGAGGCAAGGTCTCATTCAGTATTAATATGATTATGCTGACTGTATGAACATTTTAAAGAACTGGAGAAGATTAAATGCTGTTCAAAGATTACTTATAAACTATTTAATGATTAGAAGCATTATCTCCTATTGCTCTGCTCTGTTGGACTATAAAGAGATCAGAGGTTTTGAGGCAAGTGCTCTTACCATGATCACATTGTGACTCTAAGTCTCCAATACGGGAAAAATTTCTTAAGAAGTTTGCATAATGCCTACATTTTAGAATAATTTCAATAAGCCATACAAATAAGATGTTACATAAATAACTGAAACCTCAAAAATATCACAGCAAGCAAGGAAACATGCAAGCTGGTGTTTAATAACTTATATTATTAATAATGTGCCTTCAAATGCAGGCACATTATTTGCCAATCCATTAATAATGGGCTTGAGGAACTCTGTGAACCCTCTGGAATCAAATGGAAAACTGTATTTGCCTATATGCACTTCTCTTAGAAGGTCAACATATTTTGGGGCCTAGTGGTAAGGTAACCACTCACAGGTCTTGCAACTGTCCTTCAAAAAGTTAATTATTTTAATATATACACTTAAATTCTGAGAGTTGCAGCTGCATTAGAGGCATTATTCACATTAAAAGTAGTTTCTTTAAATAAACTAGACTTCTGTGTACACAGTTTATAGATCACTATCTACTTGGCCAAGAGCAACCTAGAGGGAAGCCATAGCAATCTTCAGTTTGTGGCTTAGGACAAAAACTGTCTCTTACAATCATATCTGGTAAATCAGAATCTGTGTCAACTCTGATCATGAGATCATAAGGACTGGAAAGGACTCAGGTAGAACTCTGATTTTTAGAAGAGATTCCCTTAAGCCATTTTAAACACTGAAATGAAGATCTGGAGAGATGCAAAAAGACAACTACAAAAACCAAACATCCATTACCTGTCAGTGTCGCCATACACAACCCTGGCACCCCATTTCTTGGTATCATTCACCAGTTTAATAGCTCGTTCCAAGGTCTCTCTGGCTTTGTGAACAATACTATCGCCAACCTGTTGGTAGAAACACATTGGAAATAATTTATTAACATAGCTCAGTGTAAGTCAACAGACTTTAACATATAATAACATTTAATTACAAATGAAACAAGGAGAAAAGAATATAAAAAAGAAATCAAAATAGGCACCAGTGTCATCATTCTTTATACAAGTATTCAAGAAGAAACTGAGTTAAAAAATTTGAAAGAACCAATCAATATACAGACTTGTCTTTGAGTGTTGTATCAGTAAGTGGACTGTACTTGTTACAAGGTACACAGCTACATTTGATTCTTGGAAGAATAATCCTTGTTTATTCAAGAACTTTTTTTTTTTTTTTTAGATGGAGTCTTATTCTGTCACCCAGGCTGGAGTGCAGTGGTGCTATCTCCACTCATTCCAGCCTCTGCCTCCTGGGTTCAAGCGATTCTCCTGCCTCAGCCTTCTGAGTACCTGGGACTACAGGTGCATGCCATGACACCTGGCTAATTTTTGTATTTTTTAGTAGACACAGGGTTTTGCCATGTTGGCCAGGCTGGTTTCAAACTCCTAACCTTGTGATCCACCCGAATCAGCCTCCCAAACTGCTGGGATTACAGGCATGAGCCACCACACCCAGCCTATTCAAAAACTTCCTTATGTGCCCTTACAACACATTAGGCAGAAAATCACTCTTTCTAGGTGCATGAGTATATATGTACATGCATCTCTCAAAATTTTTCTGTTTAAGTGTTGATGATAATGTCTTTTTATTTTTTAGGAATTATGCTTTATTTATTTTTTTGAGATGGAGTTTTGCTTTAGTTGCCCAGGCTGGAGTGCAATGGTGCAATCTCAGCTTCCTGCAACCTCTGCCTCCCTGGTTCAAACGATTCTTCTGCCTCAGCCTCCCGAGCAGCTGGGATTACAGGCATGTGCCACCACACACAGCTAATTTTTGTATTTTTAGTAGAGTTGGGGTTTCACTACATTGACCAGGCTGGTCTCGAACTCCTGACCTTGTGATCCGCCCTCCTCAGCCTCCCGAAGTTCTGGGATTACAGGCGTTAGCCACTGTGCCCAGCCAATAATGTCTTTTAATATCATTAAAATTAATGCTGAACTGCAATCTGCAACTAGTTATACAAGGAAAAATGTATCTGATAATATGGAAAATATATCAAAAGTGTTCAATTTAAATCAATTAGGTATTTATAAATCTAAGAAGGGTTTTTTTTTTTTTTATTAGCGTTTAGTGAGTTTTAACAGTGACCATGGCATGAGTTTACAAAACAAAAACATGCTGGGCCTTGACAAATATGAGAGGCATGATAATTAGATTTTACAAGTTAAGTAAATTAAAGAGACTATATAACATTGCTGTTTCATTTATTAAATTCATTAAAGCTAAGAGGGAGAAGACTGCCATCAACATAAATGGAGCATTACTTTTGCAATTTTAAAATGCAAACTGCGCATTTTGGTTTTTTGTGTTAAGAAGCAAATGATAGCAATAATGATACTTCTTCCTTTACTGTAAGATTTAAATTACTAAGGCCAGGTGCAGTGGCTCATTCCTGTAATCCCAGCACTTTGGGAGGCCGGGGCGGGCAGATCACCTTAGGTCAGGAGTTCGAGACCAGCCTGACTAACATGGTGAAACCCCATCTCTACTAAAAATACAAAAATTAGCTGAGCCTAGTGGCGGGTGCCTGTAATCCCAGCTCCTTGGGAAGCTGAGGCAGGAGAATCACTTGAATCCAGGAGGCAGAAGATGCAGTGAGCCGAGATCACACCATTGCACTCCAGCCTGGGAAACAAAGCAAGACTCCGTCTCAAAAAAATTTTTTTTAAATTTACTAAATGTAGGATTGAATACTATTTAAAAGGCTGTTTAAAGTTGCACTGCAAAGGACATATTTAGTATATGAACAAAGGAATAAATAATAAAACTGGTAGTAGAAACGAGTCGGGATTTATTTATTTTGAGACAGTCTTGTTCTGTCACCCAGACTAGAGTGCAGTGGTGCGATCTTGGCTCACTGCAACCTCTGCCTCCTGGGTTCAAACAATTCTTGTGCCTCTTCCTCCTGAGGAGCTGGAATTACTGGCGTGTGCCACCATGCCCGGATATTTTTTGTGTTTTTAGTAGAGATGGGGTTTCACTATGATGGCCAGGCTAGTCTTGAACTCCTGGCCTCAAGTGATCCACCCACCTCAACCTCTCAAAGCATTGGAATTGCAGGCATTAGCCACCGTGCCTGGCCGTGGGTTTTAAACTGAGATCATGAATTCTGCTGAGACTGCTGAAAATCTTGAGAATGTAAACCAGGCATCCCCAAACTATGGCCCACAGGCCGCATGCGGCCCCCTGAGGCCATTTATCCAGCCCCCAGCTGCACTTCAGGAAGGGGCACCTCTTTCATTGGTGGTCAGTGAGAGGAGCACAGTATGTGGTGGTCCTCCAACGGTCTGAGGGACAGTGAACTGGACCCCTGTGTAAAAAGTTTGGGGACGTCTGATGTAAACTATAACTTAATACATTACAAAAATCATGTTATCTAATTGAAGCTCAAATTGAATAAAATGTTCTGTTACATGCTGCCAGTTTCAAACAAGGTCAACTTTGTCAGGACAAAGAGCCGGATGAGCAAGACATCTTGTCAAATATACTTCTGAGATACATACTTACAAGTACATACTCATACATATACATACTGGTCTTAAATATCTGCCTGATGCTCTTACTCTAACCCATTTAAGTTATACCTGAAAGAGTCAGAACTCTGCAGTTACCCCTGAAGACCATGTAACAGGAAGAATTCAGCAGCACTAGGGTGAGGGGGAGGTAGAAGAGGGAAGGAGCAGTAATTAACTGATTCTGCTACTTCGTGCCAAAGTTCCTAATTTGAAAAGCATTTCTTCATTAAAGGGCTAAGAGGATTTAAAAAGAGGAAAAGAAATGGTTTCACAATTTAGGCAATGACCGAGGATGCTCAAAAATCACCATAAAAACAATTTTTTAAGTAAAAATTAATTCCCTGAAAAGACATAAAATGGAAGAAGTAAAGTTCAGCCAATTAAAAAAAGTCATATATATATACCTTTATCATAAGTGATCAATAGTTTAGCAGAAAACTGTCAACATATAAAAATTTTAATTTATGAAATTAAGTCAGTGCCAATGTCCAACTGAGACAGACATTAACCTCCACTAATAGCTACCATATTTATTCTCTATTTCTCTTAGGAGTTTTTGCTTATAAAGTCGTCTTTCTCTATGATGGTACTGAGACAGAGACATTAACCTCCAACTATTAGCTACATTTATTTATTCTCCATATTCTCCTTATATGCTTACAAAGTCTTGTCTTTATGACAGTCTAGATCAGGTGTCCCCAAACTTTTTACACAGGGAGCAGTTCACTGTCCCTCAGACCGTTGGAGGGCCGCCACATACTGTGCTCACTGACCACCAATGAAAGAGGTGCCCCTTCCGGAAGTGCGGCAGGGGGTGGGGTGGGGGGGGCAGATAAATGGCCTCAGGGGGACGCAGTTTGGGGACGCCTGGTCTAGATCTAGCACTTTTTTGATTGTGTGTTCACTGAAGGAAAGCAGGAAACCACAGTCAGTGGAAGGGAAAGGAAGGAAGGAAGGGAAAGAAAGAAAAGAAAAGGAAATTGGTATACTGAATAGATATCTGCACTCCCATATTTACTGTAGCACTATTCACAGTAGCCAAGATATGGAAGCAACCTAAGTGTCTGTCAACAGATGAATGCATAAAGAAAACGCTGTATATGTGTACAATGGAATATTATACAGGCATAAAAATAATGAAGCCATCTGCCCTTAAAAAATAAAAAGTGGCTGATAGCTTCCATTTCTACTCTATTGGTGCTAACGTTTCACTTATTCATGAGCGGCTCTTTCTGTGATGTTACCTGCTTTTTACTTATGCTTTCAAATAGAAGTAAACATGGTACTGTTGTGAAGTTAGCATATGATGAGGAGCCAAATGCATGCTTATAGTCATTAACCTAAGAACAGCTGAGAAGACCAGGGTCAAGGAAGCAGTATTGCTTGGCAGTCTGAGTTCACCATGCAAAGCAGCAATGTACTCCCTGGTGGAACTCTATTCCTAAATTTCCACTGCTAGTTCAAAAATCTTCCCAAATTCTGGTTAGTCTAAAGTTACAGTATTTACATATTTTTTAAACAGCGTAATTTCTGCATTGTTTTATTGCTAAAATACATTAATAAACAGTTTTAAAACTGAGAGGCAGGGAAGAAATTAGGGAAATGTGGACATGGCCCCTAACAAAGGATTTGGGACAAGCATGGTGGTTCACATTGTAATCCCAGCACTTTGGGAAGACAAGGCAGGAGACTCATTTGAGCCCAGGAGTTCAAGACCAGCCTGGACAGCATGGTGAAACCCCAGCTCTACAAAAAAATAAAAACATTAGCTGGGCATAAAGGTAAGCCCCTGTAGTCCCAGCTACCTCGAGGCAGAGGTGGGAGGATCACTTAAGCCTGGGAGGTGGAGGTTGCAGTAAGCCATGGTTGAGCCACTGCATTCCAGCCTGGATGATAAAGCAAGACCCTGACTCAAAAAAAAAAAAAAAAAAAAAAAAAAATTGATATATTTTGGTTCTACATTAGTCACATAATTTCCAATTTTTTTCCTGCTGGATCATATAGATCAGTGTTTTTCAAATTTATTAATATGAACTTCCATGCCTAAGTATTTTTTATATCACCTGAAAGTATATAAACCTAGATATGAACTTCTATTGCTACAGCCTTTACAGTGCAACTATAAAAAATTTATCAAGCACAAAATCACATTACTGTACCAAAATATTCAAGTTAACAATATCAGGTTTTCACTATAGATGGTATTTTACTGCTTTCAATGTGAATATGCCACTACTGCCTTGCTCATGTTTTTGGAGTTCATTTTGCTTACTATGAGCTGTGTGAAGCCTTTATTCTTCCCCTGCTTTTCTCTTATTGAACTAATGCAAATATGATATTTCACAATGTCCTCTGGCCTTCACTTGGCATGATCAAAATATAACACATTACTGTTTTTTCAGTCACTAGAATATTATTATATTACCCTGTCACAGTATATTGTATTTCTATCAAACATCTCAACTTAGTAAATAAGAAATTAAGTCTTGTTCTATGAAAAATGTCTTTCAACTGTCCACTGATCACTGCAAAAAAAGGTTTTGCTTTATATCTACTGGTACACTAGTAAATATGGAATGACTGTTGTTTATTCTGACTTAAACCATTTTTTTTTTTAGTTTTTAATTTTATTTATTAGTACAGGCAAAGGCTCACTATGTTGCTTGGGTTAGTCTGGGCTAAACTAGGATTGCTTGAACTCCTGGGCTCAAGCAATCCTCCCAGCTCAGCCTCCTGAGTTGTTGGGATCACAAGTGTGAGCCACCACACCTGGCTAATTGTGACATTTAGACAAGCCAATCTATAATCAGATCTCTTGACAATATATAAAATGAATTGTGCAGTACCAAGGTTGTTATAAAAACTGCTACAAAGGTGGCAATGAAATCTCATGCTAATAGAAGGTTACAGTATAGTCATGACGATTATGCAGAAATATGTGTATGCTAATTTCTAAAATGATCATTAGAATAAAGATACAGAGATGTCTTATAGAGAAAACTCAAAGATCCCCAAGAATATGTACATATTTAGGCTTGGTATGAGAAGAACTGATCCTATGTCACAGAAATGAAATTCTTAGAAGTTTTAAAACAAAATGAAATGCTTGAATGAACAGGAGTTCATTTAATGCTGCTTTAATCCCTCTTTCTTCTTTTTTGAGTCAGAGTCTCACTCTGTTACCCAGGCTGGAGTACAGTGGTACAATCACAGCTCACTGCAACCTCGACTTCCTGGGCACTAGTGATCCTCCGACCTCAGCCTCCCGAGTAACTGGGACCACAGGCACACAACACTATGCTTGGCTAATTTTTACACTCTTGGTTAGAGATGGGGTTTCACCATGTTGTCCAGGCTGGTATCCAACTCCTGAGCTCAAGCAATCCACCCGCCTTGGCCTCTCAAAGTTTTGGGATTACAGGCATGAGTCTTATTATGTTGTCCAGGCTGGATTCAACTCTGGGCTGAAGCTCTCCACCCCCACCACCTCAGCTTCCAAAGTAACTGAAAAAACGTGAGTGCCACTGTGCCTGGCCATATTTTAGTCTCTTTTGAAAAAAACTACAGATTTGTATCACTTACTTCAATGCATGGCATTCTCCCAGAAAAATTAGCAGATGTATAGCCAAATGTGACATTTGCTATCAGCTTAAGTCCTAGCTGACGTGCATCAAGCATTCTCAACAGGGCTCTGTCTTGCTTGTAAGCCTTCATTGACTGCTTCACCATAAATCTAGTCTTCAAAATTTCTTCAAGCATTCTTGGTAGTACACCTTTTCTTACTGAAGGCTATCATAAAGAAAAAAAGAATGTTTAAAACCCCTCAAACATTATAGATATAAATAATTAAGAAGGAAGCATAAAATATAATAATGGCTAATTGTCATGAATTGAAACATGCTAACAACAAAGTGACCACAGTATTAATGACCATCAATATAAAATCATAATATTTATTTCTTGGAAGAGGATTTTTCTCCTAAACGGTTCCTGTAATGTTTATAAAACTAATAGAGCACTTCTATGTGAGTTCAGAGACCTCCAGGGAGGAGGATGTCAACTAGTGCATAAGTGACTATAAACAAGTTCAGAGGGAAATTTTGTCCAAAATTTTGACAGAAACCCCCATTCTTTCAAAATGACACATGGGACTTGCATCATTCATAACCAACTGTTTTTAAAGATCTCATCCTAATGACCCCACACAGAAATCTGCATGGAACTCCATTTATCTACCTTGGAAGAATGATGAGCTGGGTTGACTCTGCTGACATTCAAACCTGCAGTTCCAGGGACTCTAGGTATTTCAAATCTGATGCTTAGACCACTAAGCCATCCCCTCCGGCCTATATTTATTAGCAATCTGGAAGAGGGGATGAATAGTGAGGTGATAAAATTTGTTGATGCCAAAAAAAAAAATCATTTGTATTAATCAAGACTAGGGAGAATTTATGAGAACTCCAGTAGGAATGAAAACCACAAAACAGTATTAACGTTGATGATTCACAGACACGTGCAAGGTAATGCATCTCGGACCTAACAATTAAAATCTTAGGTATAGGATAATCACAAACCTGAATATTAAAAAGTCTTATTTTCATTAAACTTAACATACTGGGTCCAAAAGTAGATGCAAGTTTTAAAAAATGCTGCTAAAAGGAGATAATAAGCTGCTACATATGTGAAAATGAGAACATATTCTAACCTCTAATTCATTTGGTATATATTTTGAAGCTTCCATAATATTGTAAGACATAAGATTAAAAGAACAGGGACCAAATTTGCAGAAATGTGATGTGAAAAGTGATTTTTACATAGAGACCCTTTTAATTAAAAAAAGATCTATTTCCATGTCTCCAAGTAGATCTCATCTACATCAGTCCCTAGAAATACTACATTTTAAAATTTTCCAAAAAAGAAACATACCATGAACTCTTTGGTTAAAATTTTCTTCATCTAAATTGCTAATTTTAGTTTAGCATTCCCTCTTACTGGTAGAGAATGATGCCACTTTTGATAAGTACACCAGAATGAATTTGGGGGCTGGTGGGGTCCACTCTACCATCAACCACTCTACTGTCTCATGATTCTAGTACAGACTCACTGCTAAGAAAATAGAAAAGAAAGGAATAAAGTTGGCATGTAAGAGGCAACATAATCTTTTAGATCTCCCTTATTTGTCTTTAATTTATAAAATTTTCCTCTGTCTCTTTTAAGGGGAGATATAGGAGAGAAAAAAAGAGACCCTATTTTTAGTTTGGATATCTTCTTAAAAATATAATCAATGGCCGGGCGCGGTGGCTCACGCCTGTAATCCCGGCACTTTGGGAGGCTGAGGTGGGTGGATCACGAGGTCAAGAGATCGAGACCATCCTGGTCAACAAGGTGAAACCCCGTCTCTACTAACAATGCAAAAATTAGCTGGGCCTGGTGGCACGTGCCTGTAATACCAGCTACTCAGGAGGCTGAGGCAGGAGAATTGCTTGAACCCAGGAGGCGGAGGTTGCGGTGAGCCGAGATCGCGCCATTGCACTCCAGCCTGGGTAACAAGAGCGAAACTCCGTCCCAAAAAAAAAAAAAATATATATATATATATATATATAAAATCAATGAACATATTAGAGTATTATTAATTCTAAGATAGTCTTAATTTAAGTTAAAATAATGTAGACACACAACTTGTAGTATCTACACATTAAAGCAATTCAAATCTTTGTAGGTAATATATTTTGACCATGAAATTGCTATTTAAGTCTGCCTAACTCTAATAAAGGGCAGAAGGTATGAGCATACATTTATTTCTTTCAATATTTCATTAACTAACATTTAACAATTTAAAGGTTTAAAACCTAAATCCAAGAAAAACAAGGGCACCGGTTTGTTTCTGAAGAGATTTTTCAGAAGATTCTTCTATCTTTTACTTTTTGAGATAAAACAAGCAAACTTGGTGTTTTTGTTTTCTATTATGTGCCAACACTATCTAAACCATTATCAGCTCTCCAAACATTAAGCCATAGTTGATATCTTTCATTTACAAGAGAGTATTACCTTGACAAAAGCTACTCCATTGGGGGACACTGTGATATCATGCCTAACTTGGTAAAGTAAATCTGGAGGTACTCTCAGAGAGGTACAGCCAAATTTGAACTCATCATACCTGTTAAGAAAGAGAACATTAAGCAAATACTTCCTCAAATCACAGAACAGAGATTTTAGGCAATTTTAGGAATCTTTTCTAACTGCATTAATTCATTTTCAAATATCTAAACATGAATTCTTGTACTTAACAATATGTTTATTTGCCTCATTACCAAAGTATCGTTCTTCAAATATTCACAATTTATCACAAGAAACGTATCTTAAATGGCACTATCCTAAAGTTTATGGGTAAAATCTATACTGAAATGCCAAATTTCAGCTCAACATATGATCAGCTTATACTAAATTACTTATTTAGTTTATTTTTATTTAACATCCTTGTGAATATATTTAAAGAATTTAAACCTTAGACTGTAAATCTTGTAAATTTTCCAAATTCTTGTTTTTAATAAAGACAAGATTACCAATATAATTTCCAGATGCTTTCTATGAAGAAGTGAGTATAGTATATACTAAAACCAACACATAGTCTCAAATACAGAAAAATCAATAAAAAGGAAGAGTCTCTTATTTCCTACAATCTAAGAAAAGTATTTAATCCTTTCAGAATTTAAAATGTTATTCTTGGTTTATAAAACTTAATTTATATTAATTAATAAAACCTAACATTTAATTTAAAAAATCCTGGACAATTCTAAGAAAAATAAAGAGGAGGTGATAGATGGAGTTATAAGATCATAATCCTCAAACCATTCCACTGAAAGGTAATTTATATCAATTTAACTTTCATTTTAAAAGAGACCATGGTTACACATGGAGTGAAACAGTTGCAAGACTGATCTATTCCCAATCCTCTTCATATGAGTCATCCATCCATGAAACTGAATTAATCATATGGTGATCCATGTCAATTAGTAAGAAAACTACAATACATGGATTAGCTGGGCTACAGCCCATTCATCTTGCTCATAAAGAAGGTGTCAAGAGCAAAGAGACACTCAAGAAGTGTTTAATTTTAGTAAGAAGTAGACAAGCACAACATTATTGTAAATGGGAAAAAAACCTTACTTTCCCAAGTTCTCCACATGGCCAAGGCAGGTGGAAAAACAATAGTTATATGCAATCACAATAGAAGGATAAAGTGATTGGAAATCCAAAACGAGAACAGAGTTGCTATAGAAGCGGGATTCCGGCTCCATAATTAGAGGAACACACTGTGGGGCTCTCATTTGGGATCTTTGCTGAACACTAGGTGTCACAGGAATATAGTTCATTGGTTTTGCAATACGCAACATCATTGATTCCACACGGTACTGCAGGGAGAAAGGGAGGTGAAAAGAGAAGAAACACAGTTTAAATATATTTGCCATTTGAATATATGATAACTATTTGGGGATGATCTGTTTTTCAGAATAAGACTGCATGACTTTTTTTTTTGCAATACTAGCTTTTTTGTTTATTGTTTTTTTTTGAGATGGAGTTTCACTCTTGTTGCCCAAGCTGGAGTGCAATGGCATGATCTTAGCTTATTGCAACCTCCACCTCCCAGGTTCAAGTGATTCTCCTGCCTTGGCCTCTTGAGTAGCTGAGATTACAGGTGTGTGTTACCACACCCAGCTAATTTTTTGTATTTTTAGTAGAAACAGGGTTTCACCATGTTAGCCAGGCTGGTCTCTAACTCCTGACCTCAGGCCTGCCTTGGCCTCCCAAAGTGTTGGGATTATAGGCGTGAGCCACCATGCCTGGCCTGCAATACTATTTAGTCAGCTTTCAGATGTGAAAGGGATATATGTAAATCCTTTCCTTATTCCTATGACTTTTATAAAAACTACAAAACATGTCAAATAACTTAAAAGATAAGTCAATTTTAAAAGATAGATGCAATTAGATCTCTTTTTATTTTTATTATTTATTTATTTATTTTGAAATGAAGCCTCGCTCTGTTGCCCAGGCTGGAGTGCAATGGCACGATCTCAACTCTTGTATCTTTGACTTTTTGTGATAGTCAACCTCCACCTCCAGAGTTCAAGTGATTCTCCTGTCTCAGTCAGCCTCCCCAGTAACTGGGATTACAGGCCTGTTTCACCACGCCTGGCTAATTTTTGTATTTTTAGTATAGACAGGATTTCACCATGATGGCCAAAGTGGTCTTGAACTCCTAACCTCAAGTGAACCACCTGCCTCGACCTCCCAAAGTGCTGGGATTACAGGTGTGAGCCACCGTGCCCGGCCCTCTTCTTATTTTTAAATACAGCTACACTATAATAAGCGAGTGTAGGACAGACAGCTGCATAGTTTGAAAATTTCATTTAAGAAGTTGGTCAATAATCTTGGAGAGATTTATTTAGAAAAATTAGAGAATGAAAAAGCTGCCAGGAAAGTTAAGATAGAAAATGTTATCCTAGTTTTTCAAAGAAAAAGCAAAATGATTACAGAATTTAAAAGTATTGAATGTGGCTTTTGTTGTGGAAATAACTAACAAATTAAAAAAAAAAAAAAAGAATTGAAAAGTAATCAGCTTATTACTGGTCCCTAGCAAAAATGAATCAAGCAATTACTGATATTTCTGTTTCTAATAATAACTATTAAGCAGATGGCTTCTTGGGGTATTAGAAAAAGAAATTACTCACAAGAACCAGCCTTGGGTACACTGAAGTATTCTCATGAGGTTTTAAGGTATCTCTGCTTTTTATTATAGGCCAGCTCAAAGAGTTGTTAAATATGATGGATATAAACAAAATAAATAGCTTATAAGCAATAAAATGAAATAAACAGGTAAAACAAAAGTTGGAACTTTATTTTTGCTGTATTTACTGAACTGGTAGATTGAGGAATGTTATAGATACAGGTAATTAAAATAAGTAAAGATTTTACAAGGTTAAGGAACCTGGGTATTTTAACGTAGTATCCCTAATGCCTGCCACAGTGCTTAACAAACTACAGGTACTGAAATACATATCTGTTGAATTAATACATAAAATCATTTTCAGCAAGGTGTTTAGCAAAAAATCTTTCATTATATCCTTGGGAAATTATTTAGAAAGTTATTAATTAAATGGTTTCTAAGGTTTCTTTTTTATAACATTTTTAAAAGTTACATAGTCCACTTATATTGATTTTCAAACTTCATTTTTACATTAAAATTATGTATTGAAAGTTTGAACAAGCCAAAATTAAAAATGTAAAACAAAACAAAGTTAGACTTTCTTTGTTGCTTCTCCAGTTTTAAGAGGGATCTTTAATCACAGTAACAATATTCAGGAATATAATATCCTTAAGAGCATGGACATTTATTTTCTTAATACCATGAAAAACTTGGCAGTGGCCAGAAAGTTTGCATAGAAAGAGAATAAAATGACAAGATTTAATTACCCAACTATTGATTAGTTGGTACCAAACAGATAGTTTAAAAAGTCAAATCACTTCAAACATCTCAAAAGAGTATCACTCATACAGAACTTTCAAGTGTGCAAGAAAACAGATTTCCCACCTGTGAACCCCTTGTCAGTACATGTAAAAACTGAATGCCAAAAAGTCTAGCCATCTCACTGGTTTTCCCAATCAGGTCCAGCTGTTCTAACATTTGGAGATTCCCACGGACACGGCTAACATAATGATCAACCATTTTCCATCTGTCAAAAAAGAATCCACATTATGAACATCAGGGAAAAATTTGGACACTTGAAAACAGTACTTTTTTTCTGCCAAAAATCTACATGCTAAAAGTGAGGTTACTTAAGGAAAGAGTAATAATATGAGCCTTTAGCAAAGTATGTTAAGGAATTAAACATTAGAAAATTTCAGGTATTTCAAGGGCATGAAAGCCAGTAAGGATATGCAAAATTTAAAATAGTACTTGTGATTAGGTGGTAAGATTAAGGATCATTATTTTCCAATATTTTGCTTGATGTTGCTCTATTCTCATAGAAAATTTAAATTCCCCTTTAAGATGTCGCTGTTGATTATGATTGCATATTATCATATCTATAGATTTTTAAAGAACATGAAGGATCTGGGTTATCATTGTAAATATAAGTCTAAAACAAAAGTATGCACTGTCTTCTCATGACCAAAAACAAAGAATAATTTGGTGAAGATTTTTAAAAATCAGGAACATAATTTTTAATGAGATAATACATGGGTTAAACATATATCAAATAAGTAATTTTTGTGAAAATGTAAAAGTCATTTTTCAGTTTAAACCTTAAAAAAAATTAACCTCTTTACCTTACCTTCTTAAGAAAACAATAAAACCCTCAGCAAATCCATAAAAAGAATTTTAATATTATAAAATGTAAAAATGATCTGAAGGTATACTATAAAGAATAAAATTTATTCATTTAAAGATTAAGGTTCACATATACTGTAATCTTTAATGATATCACTTTTAGAACAATATAGTCACATAATTGTTTAATAAATGTGTTTAAAAACCTTTTCCTCAGACATGTGACTAATGCAAATATTAATAGAAAACTAGAAAATGAATGTGAAGGAAGAAAAAAATACCTTGTTATAAAAAAGATAGTAACAGATACTGGCAAGAAAGTGGGAAATTAGAACCTGTAGGTGGTGATTCAGAAGAGTTACTAATTGAAGTATGATGATGATTATTTTGTTTTAGAAAATGTGTTTTTTTTTTTTTTTTTTTTTTTTTTTTGAGACAGAGTTTCGCTCTTGTTACCCAGGCTGGAGTGCAATGGCACGATCTCGGCTCACCACAACCTCCGCCTCCTGGGTTCAGGCAATTTTCCTGCCTCAGCCTCCTGAGTAGCTGGGATTATAGGCACACGCCACCATGCCCAGCTAATTTTTTGTATTTTTAGTAGAGACGGGGTTTCCCCATGTTGACCAGGTTGGTCTCGATCTCTTGACCTAGTGATCCACCCGCCTCGGCCTCCCAAAGTGCTGGGATTACAGGCTTGAGCCACCGCGCCTGGCTAGAAAATGTGTTTTAAAACATTACTAGTTTATTTTCATTGTTTACTCCAGGCTAAAGTCCTTTTTTTTTTTTTTTAAATGAGACATTGATCTTGCCAATAGGTTTTTGTAATTCATGGTACAATTAAGAAACATAATCAGCAGATTAAGAATTAATTACTTTAGTAAGGTACATTAAGGCAGACATTTATGTACTGTATATAAGGTAAATGTTTGAATTTTTTTTCCTTTGAGAATTGTTCACGTCTTTTATCTATATTTTTCTTACTAATTTAAAAGTATATAATATAGTGTTTATATATATATATATATATATAACTATTGTAATAAAAATGGTTTTCCTAGGTTGATGTTAGGTTTTTAATTTTGTTGATGTTAATTTAATACAAAAGTCGGCTTCTGGGCAAAAATGGTGAAAGTAAGTCTAAATACTTTGTATACAAAATTGATTAAACTGAATCTTAAAGGCTCCTGAATTAAACTGATTTGAGTAAGATCAACTCCATTTTTTGAGACAATGTAGTCTATTAGAACTTAAATAAATGGGTATATTACTATATTTCAAAAGAAATATTTTTACTATATTATACATAACTTTTTTTTAAACTGGAAATTTTTTTTTCACATTTTGAAGAATACAGTCTAATAGATTTTCACATTTTGGTTGACAGACTTTGGAGGCAGAGAGTCCTAGGTTCAAATCATGACTCTGTTGCAAGCTACTATGTGACACTAGGCAAATCATTTAACTCTCTAGTTCTCAGTTTCAGTATCTGTGAAACAGTGGTAATAACAGGCTGTTGTAAGGTATTAGGCAAAAACAAAAACTTAATTTGCTGCTATTACTATGATAATTATGGTAATTACTATTTCCCCATTTCATTCAGAATCTAATTCTCTATCCCGAAAAGAAAGATGTACCAATGAATTAACATTTATTGCCAGCCTTCCATGCGCTAAAGACGCATACCATCTCATTTAATTCTTACTTTACTCCACGAGGTAAAATACATCAACATCTCTATATTATAGATAAGAAAACTGAGGATTACTGTGAGTTTAATCCACCCTAGGTTACAAACCTAGTACACCAGACTTGATATTTTAGCCAAATAAATTATGACAGATTAAACAATAAAAACATGATTAAAAGGAAACAAGATTACACATTATGAGTAACAGTCTTATTAAATTTCTATTATCATAGCAAATCACTCATTTCCTCACTAGCAAAAATGGCAGACCCACTGCTTATTCACCTCACACTAAATGTATTCCTCTCCACTGACTGGTAACCAAGTAATATAAACAAATTAGATGCATCTTATCTTTCATAACGAAAGGTTAATTTAACAAGGGACATTTTAGCTTGTACAATTTATCTAGCAGGTAACAACTGCTGTTTTCTGATCTAAATCTACTGACCTATAGGCATGAACATAAAAAATGCTTTGAATGATTAATGTTTTAAACATTTATTTAAAAATAGAAATTCCATTTGACCCAGCAATCCCATTACTGGGTATATATCCAAAGGATTATAAATCATTCTTTTATAAAGACATATGCACACATATGTTCACTGTGGCACTGTTTACAACAAAGAACCAACCCAAATGCCCACTGATGATAGACTGGACAGGGAAAATGTGGCACATATACACCATGGAATACCATGCAGCCATAAAAAATGATGAGTTCATGTCCTTTGTAGGGACATGGATGAACCTGGAAACCATCATTCTCAGCAAACTGACACAAGAACAGAAAATCAAACACTGCATATTCTCACTCACAGGTGGGTGCTGAACAATGAGAACACATGGACACAGGGAGGGGAGCATCACACACTGGGGTCTATTGGTGGGGACTAGGGGAGGGACAGCGGGGGATACAGAGTTGGAGAGAGAGAACACGGGGAGAAATGCCAGATATAGGTGATGAGGATGGAGGCAGCAAATGGCATTGCCATGTATGTACCCATACAACAATCCTGCATGTTCTGCACATGTACCCTAGAACCTAAAGTGCAATTATATATATATATATATCATATATATGATTTATATATATGGTATATATAATATATAAGATATTATATATATCATATATATATATATATGTAGACTTTTTAACTTAAAAATGTGATCCTTCTGAAATAAGGTCATCATCGTTTCTAGTTTCAGTTCCTATCTGTCAAACCATGTAACATAAAAGAGAATGGGTAATGTGGCTTTTACTTATGGTTAAAGGACAAGGTTGACTTTTGTAAGGCTTTTTAATTATTGTTAAAGAATTATGCCGTCCTCCTAAGGCTCTGTCAAACTTAAGGGTAATAAATACAAGTTTGATATGGAAAGGAGGAAGGGAAACATAAAGCAAGTACTACACTACCCAGGATAGGCCTGGGTAGTGCTGAAATGGGAACTTAGAGCATCCTGAAGGCATGGATATTTTTCAAGATAGTTCACCTGGGGAGAAGGTGACAAAAAAGGAGACAGGAGAATTCCAAATACAAAATTCACTTATTCTGAAGTTTTTCTGTGGATTGGCTCTACACTCAGCAAATAGAAAAGAAAATTTCTTATATTACCTTCTTCAGCTACAGAACTCTGCTCCCACGATATATCTCCTGGCTCAGAAACTAGAATGGTATTTCATAACTATTCCTTGGATGACAGACAAAATCACACTAGTATTATGAGTTATCTAGATCAGTAATACTAGAGATTAGGAAAAATTTATAGGCTGACTTGGGACTCTAATCACAAGACATTATTTTATGAAAAAATGTGTTCTAAGCTCTAAACAATAAAACATTGGGAAAATAACTCATTCACATATATCAGGGGCTTCCAGGAGACCAAAATCTGGGTTTATTAAAAAAAATTAGGGTACCTTTGTGTTTTACAGGTTTAATACAAGAAATCCTTGACTAGCAAGTTCTTCTCATTCTAAGTTGATTTACAGTATGTATGTATTTCCTTAAAACAGTGTAGAAAGCAAATGCAAATCAAAAGAGGTCCTTGAAAAAGTAAGTATAACTTACTTTTTTTTTTTTTTTTGAGACGGAGTCTCACTCTTGTTACCCAGGCTGGAGTGCAATGGCGCGATTTCGGCTCACCGCAACCTCCGCCTCCTGGGTTCAGGCAATTCTCCTGCCTCAGCCTCCTGAGTAGCTGGGATTACAGGCACGAGCCACCATGCCCAGCTAATTTTTTGTATTTTTAGTAAAGACGGGGTTTCACCATATTGACCAGGATGGTCTCGATCTCTCGACCTCGTGATCCACCCGCCTCGGCCTCCCAAAGTGCTGGGATTACAGGCTTGAGCCACCGCGCCCGGCAACTTACTTTTTTGATAAGTATTCACTTAAATATAAGAAGAAAGCTGTCTGGTATCTTCAAGTCTACCCAAAGAAGAGTGCATGGTCTCTTCATATAACATAATTCATTTCACATAAATGATCTACTGTCTAGTCTGAGTTCCTTCTACACAATATAGTTCTAGTACTCTATTTCACTTGTCAAAAACAGTTATCATCCTAGATAATACCTAATTAAGGGTGGTAAAACATGCATTTAGAGATTCCAGGGCTTATAAACAAACCACTGAATATAGTTTCCAGTGTTAAATATCAAGTTTTATTTATGGGTGTATAACTTCTCCTCAGCTTTTTTTTTTTTTTTTTTTTGATGGAGTCTTGCTGTGCCACCCAGGCTGGAGTGCAGTGGCGCAATCTTAGCTCACTGTAACCTCTGCCTCCCGGGTTCAAGTGATTCTCGTGCCTTAGCCTCCCAAGTAGCTGTGATTACAGGCATGCGCCACCATGCCTGGCCAATTTTTGTATTTTTTGGTAGAGATGGGGTTTCGCCATGTTTGGCCAGGCTGGTCTTGAACTCCTGACCTCAGGTGATCCACCTGCCTCAACCTCCCAATGTGGTGTGATTACAGGCATGGGCTACTGCAACTGGTCTGAACAACACACTTTAAATGCACATTTTATTGCATATAAATTACATCCCAATAATGAAGACTTTATATTATCCTCTTCAGAGTTATAAAACAGTACCTGTATAGGTCCGTCTTGTTATCAAACCAATCTGACAAGACTCGAAAGGTAAAGAGGGGAAAACGCTGATGAAGCACATGAAAGCTCACATTTTCAAAGGTGTAGTTAGTTAGAGCCACCTAAAAAAAAAAAAAGGAAAAACACGATTATAATAATGCTATGTTTATGTAGCAAATTTGGTTCTCAAAGATACCAATATCACTTTAAAATTTTTTATAGTAGATAATAAAGCTACTTGTAAAATTGATTTGTGGTACAACTGAATCATAATTCAAAACTATGTTGAGCCAACTAGACAGAAATGTTCACAACAAATTGGAAAATTATTTAATTAGAAAAAACAGACCTGATGAGATTCGACTTGGCCATATAATACTTATTTTAAGAGATCCTAGTTTTTACCATTTTTTATACTCTTTGCTAATATATATATCGATAGAAAGAAGCATTGTCAAGCAAATTAATTTTTTGTTCTTTCCATACTTACTTTTTGGTTCTTGATGACATGCTGATTAATGGAATTCCACAGATTTGAGGATGAGTTATCTAGTTAAAGGCAGGCATTCTGCTTCCAAGAATTACATTAGTTACTAAACCCCACTACACAGGCATTATAGAGCCACTCAATTTCATTCCAAAAGTAAGATTAAAACGTGAGAAATGTTTCCCCATCTTCAAAATATGTAAGTGAAAGCTGTGTTAATGGGTAAAAAATCCTGTTAAAGGGCCCAAATTAATAAATATGTACTTCCAGCTAGATGATTTCTCTGAAATATCTGCAAGACAAAAGCAATCTAGACAATGGCAGGTATTTCAATGCAAAATGGAATTAAGGAACTAGCAGTCTCCATTCTTAGGTCAGTTTGGGATTCTGAGAAATAGCTCAAACAGCACTTTACATTTTTATATTACATTGTAATTTTAAATTACTTTCTTTTCCACTCCTGTGATCCAGGAGGTACAAAACAGGGACTGAATGTTAATCTTATCTCAGTGCAGTGACTCAAACTGGTCTTACTTTATCTATAATTTCTGTCAATCTTCAGAACAACAGAACTATAACGTAGCACATTTCACAGTGTGTGTATTTGTATGTGTATACATATAAACAGATGCCCCTCATGGGTTGTAAAAAGGTAGAGAGAAATAGAATAAGGAAAAAGGCCATGGGATTAAATAAGGAAGGATAATAAAATCATTAACAGCATGAAAACCCATATGGAAAGCAGTAAATAACAGAATAGTTCTACTAAAAGTCAAGTTAGGAATATGGAAATGTCTCAGCATGCAGATAAAGAGGATGAAAAGATGAAAATGAGAAAAGAGAAGATGTGGGAAAGAGAACAGAATGGTAACATATAATTAGGTTCCTAAAGGAAAGCCTAATATGGAGACAGGAGCAATAACCAAAGATACAATTAGTTGGACCTTAGTTTTCTCCTCTGCAGCACTACATTCCAGAGGTGAATGGCACTATATCTACTTGAATTTTAAAGGAAAAAGACTATTGTTATTTATGTGGGAAGAAAACAAAGATACTCCTTGACTCCTTAAACTCCTCTTCTCTAATAATTTTGTTCTCCATCCTACCTAAGCTACCCGCTCTATTATCATTAGATAATCATACCCGGATCTATTATTACCAATAACTGTATTCCCTCCAAAATCACATGCATCCCATTCTCTGACCATCATCTCCTTTGCTTCCAGCTTACTCCCCTTGATGCTTTGATGTCTCTGCTCCTTATTTAGCTTAAATTTCATAGCCAATTATGGTAATCATTCCACTACATGTGCCCTTCATTCCCTTGTCCCTCTCCTGCTGCTACTGCTGCAGCTTCTTTTTTTTTTTTTTTTTTTAAAGCAAATCCACAATCCTTTGTGTGTTATGGTCAAATGTAACTTGCATTTGTGAATTTGAACATAGCTGGTGGGTATCACTTTAATTTCCTAACACAAATCTCAAATGGGCTCTTAATGTGATGCAGTGTTAACATTTTCTCTCAAATTCTCCTAATAACCATTTCAAACGCATCTCTCTTCAAACCCCAAAGCCTCTCCACAATTCTCGGTTTCAGCTAAGAACAGTAATTCCTATTTTACTGAGATGATGAATCACAAGGAAGTTCTCTTGTGATTTATCTTCTCAGTAAAATAGGAGCATCTCTACCTACCATATCTCTACCTACCAACATCCATACCCATATATTCTGCCTTCCTGTCTGTTTCAAAAGGAACCTGCTATGCTCTTACTTTATCTAAACCCAGGCCCCTCAACCAGTGCACCAGCGATGGCATTCAGTAAATATTTGTTGAATTGAATCAAGTCTGTTTTCAACCCCACTTGGCAAATTCTTGAAAAGCCTAGATTGAGTTGATATCCAGAAGGCCTCTAAGTATAAATGTCTGGGGAAGAGCCATTTATTGTCATTTAAGCAGTCAACAAATATCTAATAAGCATTACTATTTAAGAGGTGTTTTGTTTGTCACTACAAATTTAAGGGCCAAAGGAAACTGCAAGAATTCTATGTTCAAAGTAAAAGTAAGAGAAAGAAATCTAGTACCTACATATTAAAAAACAAAATTTATTATTATTACGTTAAGAGATGGGTTCCTTCCTTATCTCCCAGGCTAGAGTGCAGTGGCTATTCACAGGCATAATTAAACAGTACACTGCAGCCTCGAATTCCTCCTGCCTGAGCCTCCTATGTAGCTGGAACTACATGTGTGTGTTACTGCACCCAGCTCCAGATTTTAAAAAATACGTAAGTTATCCAGCTCATAACTTTCTTATGGTTGTTTCCCATATTTACATAAAGATCCTAGATGTTATATATTCATCCTAAATGAGAGAAGACATTTGATCCTCAATTTTCAGTGAGGACTAGAGAAGGCCCTGAACTTTGAAAAAATATTTATTCTGCAATTTGTGATTTTAAGCTACTACTGAATTTGCTACTATTGCCTTTTAGATATACAGGGATAAAAAGACCTCTGAAACTAGGATTCAGTAATTTACTTTTCTGTTTATACACTTACTGTATGTGTTCATCTCAGCCAACATCAGACTATAGTTTAAAATATATAATGAGGTCAGGGCTGTGGCTCATACCTATAATCCCAGCACTTTAGGAGGCAGGCAGATCACTTGAGGTTAAGAGTCCAGCCTGTCCAACAAGGTAAAACCCCATCTCTACTAAAAATACACAAATTAGCCAGGTGTGGGGGCCTGTAATCCCAGCTACTTGGCAGAAGAATCACTTGAGTCCAGGAGGTGGAGGTTGCAGTGGGCCAAGATTGCACCACTGCACTCTACCCTGGGTGACAGAGAGAGAATCCATCTCAAAAATAAAATAAATAAATAAAAATATATAATGAAATATACACACCAAATACACCACAATCTCTGTATCTCCCATATCCTATGCTGTATCACTAGAAGTTACTTTAAATCACTGGGGACTCTCATACTCTTCCATTATTTTAAGAACAACGCAACAAGATAAAATTATTCTCAAGCATATCCATGTTGTATATTGCATAGGGCATGCTTAGAAAGTCAAATGTTTTATATAAATCCAAAGAGCCAAGAAAATAATAGCGAATAATAAGTATACAATAGAAAGTGTCTAATGAGAAAGTAGTTTTGAAGAGCAGAAGCAATTGAAGAATGAGCTTTCTTTTAAATATAAACATTTTAGCTGGTATTATTCAAAGTCTAAAATCTAAGAATAGACCAATTTACAGTAGGCATCTTTTTGTTTTGCTTTTTTTTGAGATAGGTTCTAGCTCTGTTGCCCAGACTGGAGCGTGGTGGTATAATCTCAGTTCACTGCAACCCCTGCCTCTTAAGTTCAAGTGATCCTTCTACCTCAGCCTTCCAAGTAGCTGGGACTACAGGCACATGCCACCATGCCTGGCTAATTTGTAGTTTTTGGTAGAGACAGGGGTTTTGCCATGTTGCCCAGGCTAGTCTCAAACTCCCGGGCTCAAGTGACCTGTGCTCCTTGGCCTCCCAAAGTGCTGGAATTACAGGTATGAGCCACTGTGCCCAGCCTAATTGTTTATCTTATTTTTAACAGACAGGGTCTCCCTATGTTTCCCAGGATGGTCTTGATGGAACTCCTGGCCTCAAGCTATCTGCTCCTGTCTCACCCTCCCAAAGAGCTGTGATCACAAGTGTGAACCACCATGTATGGTGTTTTTACATTTCAAATAAGAGAAATCAGGTAATTTGAAGGAGGCAAATATTATCCAGGAAAATCCTATGATCTTACTTTTTTTGTGAAATAATTATTTTTCTAAGTGGATGCAAATTAATAGGATAGTTTGTTGAAATTACTCTACTAAAAATCCTTATCTGAGCCCCTAAAGCCGTAATTATTTCAAAGTACTGTCGCTTTAATTTATCTTATTAATCTGACCCAATATTTAAATGTACTTCTCTTGAGAAGCTCCTTCCTATTTCTAGCCTAAATTTTTCTTACTATAACAAATCAACAAGGCCATGCTGAATTCAGCTGGCCTTAAGTGCAAAAATAATTTAAGTGAAAAAAATGGTGAAATTAGACAATATTCAACATGTACAACACAATATTTTATTTTATTTTGAAATAGGATCTCACTCTGTCGCCCAGGCTTGAGTGCAGTGGCATGTTCATGGCTCACTACAACCTTGGCTGCCTGAGCTCAAGTGATTCTTCCATCTCAGCCTCCCAAGTAGCTTGGACCATGGGTGTGGTACCACCACATCCAGTTATTTTTTTTTTTTTTTAGTTATTATTTGTAGAGATGGAGTCTTGTCATGTTGTTCAGGCTGGTCTAGCACTCCTGGGCTCAAGGGATGCCCCTGCCTGGGCCTCCCAAAGTGCTGAGTGCTCCCAGGTGTGAGCACTTCACCTGGCCCCAGTGTTTTATTATAGCTACAGACCTTTCTAGCTATTGCTACCTTAGACACAAAGAAAAAAAAATTAAAATTCACTTAAAACATCAAGGACTAATACCTCTGTAGCTTTGCATTTTAGAAAGTACTATTTTAACTCTACTTAAGTATAACAAAAATAATTGACAAATGCATATGCTACACAGTAAATTTTACTGATACTCTATAATAATTAAATCACCATACTGACAGAATATCTTATTTCCAAACAAAATTTTAGATAAAGCACCTACCTCATTTCTCATGATTCTCCAAAGATTTAGTGTGATTCGGCCAACAATATTTATCTCACTCATTGTATATGATCCATACTCATCTCTTTCAGCTGCAAATCTATTCTCAATTTTGTCTTCTACAGAAATGAAAACAGATTGTATCAGGGCTCACAGAAAACAAAAATCATGCCAAGGAAAATGAAAACAAACATTAAGAACATAGCTGGGTGCGGTGGCTCACACCTGTAATCTCAGCACTTTGGGAGGCCGACATGGGCGTGTCAAGAGATCGAGACCATCCTGGCCAACAAGGTGAAACCTTGTGTCTACTAAAAAATACAAAAATTAGCTGGGTGTGGTGGTGCACACTTGTAGTCCCAGCTACTTGGGAGGCTGAAGCAGGAGAATTGCTTGAACCTAGTGGGTGGAGATTGCACTGAGCTGAGATTGCGCCATTGCATTCCAGCCTGGTGCCTGGCGACAGACAGAGCAAGACTCTGTCTCAAAAAAAAAAAAAAAAAAAAAAAAATTAAATATGAAATAGAATTCACAATGTATGAAAAAATTTTCTCTAATAAATATACCTGAAATCTCTCCCTCCCTCCTTCTTTCTATATTTAAATAAGAAACCCTTTTTTCTTTAAATTTGGCAATTTTTGGCACTACCTTTTTTTTTTTTTTGAAAAAGAGACAACTCACTGTGTTGCACAGGTTGAGTGCAGTGGCTTCCACAGGTGCAATCATAGCACACTGCAACCTCAAACTCCTGGCCACAAGCAATCCTCCTGCCTCGCCTGCTCAAATAGCTGGGACTACAGGTGTATCACGCCTGGCCTGATGCTACCTTTATAAACACCTAATGCTCACATTTCTTTGGTTTTAGCATGAGAAAGGTCCACAGTTAATCCGGTCATTTCTTGGGAAAAAACTGGTGCAATTTTTAAACTAAACATTCTCTGAAAATTTGTTGACATCATGTTCATATTCAGGATGAAATTCTCTTGAATGCATATGAAGAACTAAATTAAGAGTTACTCATAGCAAATAGAGTTCTGAGTCTAGTCTCTTAAGAGATGAATTTTACCTAGAATATAAATTAACATGTGTCTCTCCTATATAACACTAAGTGTATGTGAATGTTGTTAGAGATTCCAGAATAATAAAAATATTTACTATATTACATGTTGATTATATTCTAAGAATTTTATCATTATTTCTTTTTTTTTTTTTTTGAGATGGAGTTTCACTCTTGTTACCCAGGCTGGAGTGCAATGGCGCAATCTCGGCTCACCGCAACCTCTGCCTCCTGGGTTCAGACAATTCTCCTGCCTCAGCCTTCTGAGTAGCTGGGATTACAGGCACGCGCCACCATGCCCAGCTAATTTTTTGTATTTTTAGTAGAGATGGGGTTTCACCATGTTGACCAGGATGGTCTCAACCTCTTGACCTCGTGATCCACCCGCCTCGGCCTCCCAAAATGCTGGGATTACAGGCGTGAGCCACCGCGCCCGGCCTTCATTATTTCTTTTAATACAAACATTATTTCCTTTATTTTAACACAACCTCTTATGAAGTTAGTATAATTTTCTTTTTGTATGACAGAAAATTCTACTTAGCAATGTTATATCTTGTCCAAAATCTTACAGTAAGAGAATTAGTATTCTGAAATAGGATTATCTGAATCCAAAGACCATGTACAACCACCCACCCGATTCTCTTTATTTTAAAGAGATAACATTTAAAAGTTTGTTTTTCATTTAGCAAACAATATAACATATACTCTGGTACTGTTCTAAGTTCTTCACAATCACCCTAAGAAATAAGTTCCATTATCCCTATATTATGGATGAATAAACTGAGGCAAGGATATTTAAAACCTATCCCAAAAAAGATTTTGCAACAAAAAGATATACCACTATTCCTGTCATGCAAAGGACACACAAGCTACACAAAAGTTCATGTAATGAGAAGCTAAACTTAAAGCATCTCTGCCCCTTGCTCCCCACTTTTTTTTTAAGACAGTCTTGTTCTACTGCCCAAGCTGAGGTGCAGTGGTGCAATCACCAGTCTTGAACTCTTGGACTCAAGTGATCATCTCACCTCAGTATCCCAAGTATCTAGGACTACAGGCACAAGCTATCACACCTGGCTAATTTGTGTGTGTGTGTGTGTGTGTGTGTGTGTGTGTGTGTGTGTGTGTGTGTGTGTAGAAAAGGGGCTTCACTTTGTTGCCTAGTTTTGAACTCCAGGGATCAAGCAATCCTAAAGTGCTGGGATTACAGGCATGATCAAGCAATCCTAAAGTGTTGGGATTACAGGCATGAGCCACTGCACATGACCTTTTTATTCCAATTTTTTGTAAAGCTAAAAAAATTTACTGTTATGAATCTTCCAGTTTCAACTTTTCCCAAAGTATACATTACTTTGTTTTAGTTAGACTTGTGGGAACCCTTTGAAACAAATTTATTAAAAATCCTATGTTTATAAAGAAAACATAATTTTAAAAAGTACATTATAAACTGTAAATAATTTTGTTGTGAATATTATTACTCCCTTTTTATTTTTATTTTTTTTACCCTGTTGGCCAGACTGGTCTTGAACTCCTGACCTCAGATGATCTGCTCGCCTTGGCCTCCCAGCGTGCTGGGATTATAAGCGTGAGCCACTGTACCCGGCCTATTACTCCCTTTTTCCATCGGAATGAAACTTTGGGGAATGGGCTTCAAAACTTCTGCAATATTTTTAGCCTGATATTCAAATAAAAATCAACGATTAATTAATTATTAGTGTTCTTCAACCCACCCGTCCTTCTTCACCAACAAAATGGATTTAAAAAAAAAAAAATAGAACCAGACCAACAATAAAATTATGGTACAAGTCAAAGTAATACTATGCGGCTTCATAATAATTATGAAGACTATTTCATAATACAGAAAAATATGTGTGGCAAGACATTAGATGAAGGAAGTGTAATAGAAATGGAACATATGGTGTAATTATTTTAAAACCTCTACATATGTATTATGAAAAGTGACTGAAAGGAAAACTCAACAACTATACTAACAGTATATATAGCAGTGAGACTAGAACATTTTTAAATTTTTTCTACAATGGAGTTATGCTATATCTAAAACTAACGCAATTTAATACTAAAAAATTGAACTAGAACATTAGTACTCTTTAATATCTTGTCTTTATTTCCTTTACAATTTTCTCTGTAGTTGAATGACAAAACATTCACAATGATATATACCTGGCACCCGAGAGATCATCTGACATAAGTCAACACTTAAAGCGGCAGCCCTTTGTAAGAGGTAACCCCAGGAATGCATCTGAATCTCATATCCTAGTAGAATATCAGGATCATACCTACAAAAGGAATGAAAAAGTTTAATAGGTACCATACATTTGAACCTTTAACCAGAATAATTCTTTCTTCATCACAGAAAGTATGAAAATAAAAAGCTATATTCTCTAATGGTTCCCAGATGGAGAAGGGATGATACAATGGTACCTATTGAGTTTTTATACAGAAGGGATGGATGGTTAGGAGTGTTTGATTTGAAGCTACTTATTTATTTACTTTTTTGAGATGGAGTCTCACTCTGTCATCCAGGCTGGACTGCAGTGGCACGATCTTAGTTCACTGCAACCTCTGCTTCCTGGCTTCAAACTATTCTCCTGCTTCAGCCTCCTGAGTAGCTGGGAATACAGGTGCCCACAACCACACCTGGCTAATTTTTTATATTTTTAGTAGAGACAAGGTTTCACCATGTTGGTCAGGTTGATCTCAAACTCCTGAACTCCAGTGCTCTGCCTGCCTCAGCCTCCCAAAGTGCTGGGGTTATAGGTGATTTGAAGCTACTTTTGTAAAGTTGGCATAGTTTTTACTTAGACTGCGTATTTGTTCGATACAAGTGGGAAAAGAGGTTGATGGAAATTGGGGTGGGGAGAAGGCCATTACCACTGAAGTGTATGAGTAAGGGTACAAGTGAGAATATAATGTGGGTAAGGTAAGGTGAAATGTGAGGATGTGTGTGAGTATGATATTTTGAAAAAGATCCCCAGGTCATTCTGTTGCCACTTCTCTACCCTTCTAATCTATACTGCCCTTAAACAGTTTTAATGGCGAGAAAGAAAATAAAAATGCCTTCCTTTTCTCACTAATTTTAGTAATGACTTGGTTCTCACACAAAATAAGGCTTAAGTAATGACAAGTTTGTCCTTTAAATTTAAAAGGACAGTGATTCAATTTAATGGAAGAATGAAGTATTAAGAGATTAAGGTGGGGAAGGTAAACATCAGAATCTAAAAGAAAAATGTGCTCCTCATTGTCAGAGCTGCACTAGCAAAACTGAACCTGCATCCAATGCAGAAGGAGCCTCTTTATGGCTTCTCTTAGAACCTCCATGCTGTGACCACCATAGAGAAATATTTAGCTATAAATAAATATGAAAAATTATTTTGAGCAGAAAATTATGTGGGGGAGAAAGGAACTATTTATAGTCATAAGTTTTAACAGCAAAAACTACAGTAAGTAGCTCTATCAATTAGTAGCATTATCATGTTCTTTATAAAAGCCAAAAGGCCAAGTGAAACATCACAAAAATTTAAATCGTTGAGTTTTACATAACTACTCATAAAACACTAAATTGATGTGCAGACTGTCCAATTTATAGCAATTAATATTCTAAGCATCAGCCAATGTCTACAGTATTAGACTACAACTATTTACTGATATAAGCTATCTATGGCTACTCTGCAAGTCTGGCATAACAATGAATCATCACCAGATCACCAGATCTGCTCTTAGAACCAATATGCTAATATTTTATCATAATTTCATAGTTATCTTCTAAAAGTGGGTATTGAATGGCTTTCATTTTTATTTAGTCAGCACAAATTGGAATGTCAAAAGAAATGTTTTCTGATTTTTAATTCTGGAGTGTTTAAGTGGCTGATGTCAAAAGAACTAGGTTCAAACTTCTGCAACAGTGTACTTTTACATTTTCCTATTCCTTAAAGGCCCTACTAAAGTACATTTTGTAGTATAAATTTTAATATCTGGTGATCTGTTCATGATCCATGGTTATACCAGAGACTTGCTGAGCAGCCCTCAAACTTGTTAGGAGAACAAGGTAATAAACATATTAGTTATATGCTTTTCTCTATACAAACAGAGTTGACATTTCTGAGAAAATGGCTTAATTTAATGAACAGCTACTGATGCAAGGCAATAAGCAACAACGGCATGAATATCCAGAAAGGAAGTCCAGAAAGATCCCAGGGCACTCAAGGAAAGAGAAATATCCCAATACTCTTTTGGTTTAGTCTTCCAACATAATACCCAAACCCTTAACCAAAACATTTGTTGATTCTGACTTCATCTCTTTCATTAAACTCTTCTTAGTCCAAAGATGGACTATCTACTTGTCCAGCGTATCTCCCTTTAAAACTAACTGTAATGAATGGCTACATTTGAGACTTGGGGCAGAAGTATCAAGTGGCTCTAAGGATGATCAGGGGTTGCAGATTTGAAGAATCCTCATACGCACACAACAGAACCCACACACTTGACTGCTAACTACTAAAAGTGGCTCAGAACAGGCATTACAATGTGGCCACAGTTGATTCTGATCTTGAAGGGAAGAATGTGAAAGACTCCTGGAGTTCCTATCACATGGTTACCCATCAGATATCACATAGTTATATATCACATAGTTAAAACAATTACAACATGAAGAGGATGCTAGATGATTACATAGCCCTTCTGTTTTAAATGTTATAAAGACAGTTCTAATTTTTTCATCTGAATCTCATTTATGCAACATCTTGTTATTGTAAGAAATATTATTCCCATCAGCTGTTTGTTCTGTTGCGGTATCTAATGGAGTTGGTTAAGTATACGACTTTAAAAAAAAAAAAAATATATATATATATATATATATTATTTCTATATAATATATAAATAATATATATATATTATTTCTATATACTATATATGTATTTATATATATTTTTATATATATACATTTATATATATGTATTGAAAATAACTTTGTCTCAATTAAAAAGCTATTTTTATTAACTGCTACAGCTCAGAAATGACTGCTGAAAAAAGTTACCCTGCACTTCTCTTCTTAGATTTATTTCACAGATTTTGTCCCTTTACAAGAAATGTAAAGTTGTTTTAGGCACATTTTTCAGATGTATTACATATATTTATTCTTTGACCTAAAAGCTGTTTAGTCTTAAGAGACTCTTTAAAGCTAATAAAACATCTATTCTCAAGTTCAAAAGCCAAAGGATCCCATTTCTCTTCTCTAAAAACATTTGGAGACAACAACAAGGTCTTCATGACTTTTCTTCAATTTCTAGTGGGCTTTATTCATTCCATCGGGTTTCTAAAAGTTACAGAAAGAACAAGGTTGGGCAGATGGGATTAGTGGTGAAAACAACCCAAAACTGTGGATAAAACAGAAGCAGAAGAAATAGGAAAATGGTTTCATTTGCTTATGTAGAAAAAACTGCTTCACAGTATTTTAAGTAACTCACCACCATCTATACACATGGGAGATAAGGGTACTCTATTAGAGGCAAGGGGCAGGGAGGTGAAGGAATTCTGAGGTTAAATGGATATGATGTAATGTAAATGTAACAGTATGTAAGGAAGAGGAAAAGGGAAGAATCATAATTTATATTTAAGTTAGGGAGACTGGGCAAAGCAAAGTTAATAGTCCAAGGAAATACAGAAAGAGAAAAATGATTGTTAACAAGATTATAGATTTGGTTTTATTTAATATAACTTTATATAACTTTTTGTGTTTGCCACTTGAGGAAGTAAATATTAAACATGGAAAAATAAAGATATATTTTTTCATTTTTATAGTAGTACCTAGCACTGCCCCTTATACACAGTTAACATTTAGGTACTCAGTATGTAACAGACATGAGTTTAAGAATTTTATGTGCATTATCTACCCATTTTACAGATTAGGAAAACAAAGCTGAGAGAGTTTAGCAACTTATTCAAGACAAAAACACAGGGCTGGCTGACTCCAAAGGCTGTACTGAGTAGGTACATAACAAATAGGGTGAAAGAATGAAATAATCTTTTTGCAGGGTTGCTTGGATTAATATATAAAAAACACTATGGAATTGAAAAGTTGACATTTAAGCATTTTTCTTTTTATGACAGTTTTGTTTACCCCATTTTCCTTAATTACTAGTATAATTCATCTTATGGACATTTAAGGAAGTTATATTTGTAAATGACTGACAAAATTCTCAATGTTGGCCGGTAATCCTGTTGTTGAGAATATACCTAACAAGGAAAAGGCAAGCATACCAAGCCCAGGGACATTACTGGACATGTGCTGGTACACAAAATAGTATTGACTGAAACGCTTACATATTTCCTTTTCTGAGTTGCTTGCAGAAATAAAAGAAGTGTGGATACTGGAAGGATGTGACATGTTGATGACAACTTCAGTGAGAAGATAAAAGGTAGGACTGACAATGACAAGACTCAAATGAATGGGAATCTATCTAGTCACCAGTGCTATAAATAGTAAAAATACTTCCCTCTTTTTTCCTTCATAGAGTCATGAGTAGTAGCATACTATGTTTGATGCCCTGTCATTGAATTTTGTTTTGTAGAAAACAAATGTTTTGGTTTTCTAATTTTCAGAATGGTTTATGTTAACCTATCTGTGATTCAATCTGATGACAAGTTTGTAGAACATAATCTTAATTTTTAATGTAGAATACTGATTCAGTTTTTATAGGATAAAGTTCAACTATATAAGCAAAACAAAAAGGGGTGAGTATAAAAACATGGTCATGGACAGCTTTTATCTGTACATCAGGATCCAAAGGATGTGTTTTCTAGCCTGCTTTAGGCATCGAAAATCCTAAACCTAGCAATGGGCAGAATCTTTAGTGAAGCATTTAATAAGAGAGTCCATGGCTTCTAAGAGTTACACTCTTGAGAAAATGCAAATGATCCATTAATGATTTCATTTTAAAATTAGAATATTTTTGTCAAAACTTATTTTTCATAAGCTTGGACAAGATTCATCAACTAACAACCAAATGGTCAAAAAACATTTTTTAAGGAGCTCTGTGCACAAGAATAAGTAATAGATAGTCCTACATTTATGAACTGATAAATTTATACACAGATTACACCCCAAAGCTTTTTGAAAATATTGGCTTGTTTAGAACTCAGAAAGCTTTAAAAAAGAAAAACAAGCCAAAAAATATACTAAAATGGTGGCTGGCTCCCAAGGTAGAAACCTATTTATGAATAATACAATGGAACTTTACACAGTTCCCCATTATTTCAGCTCCATAGAAAAACCATCCTCAAGTACAACTAGGAAGTTTGAGGCTAAATAAATATTTATCTTTCACTGGCCCCTCAATCTTGACACTGCTTTTCCTATCCCTTGTCTGATGAAAATAGTGATGGCAATAGCAGGTGAGTGTAAAATCTTTCCAAGAGTAACTCTGCTTTCAAGGGCCATAGGAAGGGATTCGTTTTCTTCCTACCTTCACTTTTATCTTCACTATTACCTGTAATAGCATAAAACAACTCTCTAAATAAAAACTGGAAAAATCAGATAATACAAAACAGTACCTCTTTATTATATTTGCAATTTCATGAAAAAGTGCCTTCTCGTCAGCAGCATAGGTGACTTCAAGTCCTGTAATTCCAGATCTAATAAGTAATGGAGTCTGATATCTGATATCTAAAAAATAAACAAAATGTCTATTATATATAACATTATATTATGTAATAATATGCCTTCATAATATAAAAGTAACGTTACCTCTTACTTTTAAGTAAAACTGTACTACTGAAATATTCCAAATTAAGAAAACGTCCCCCCAAATAAAAACATAATTACCCCAATTTCTTAAAACTCTCAAAAGGTTTCCTAGTTTAATACACAACTGAAAATTCAAATTTTGTATTTTCAGCTACTCTCCTGAAAAGGTTGCATTCACAAAATTCCCTGGAAAATAACATATGACTTGTGAAGAAATTGTATTACTTTGTTTCTGTCTTTACTCTTCCTAACAGGAGATCTTTGCTTAGCAGAGAACATTTTAATCTCTGGTATGATAAAAATGTTTAACCACCACCTTTGCAGGAAAAAAAAGAAAGCCTTAATTTGTAGTGCTGGCCTATTTCATGATGTAAGGACCCTTACAAAAGTGACATCAACTAGGCTGAAAATTTCAGAAAATCCAAGAACTGGCTTATGAGCTGGTATGTGCCAGATCAAGCAAATCACTGAAACTGTAAATTCTTAATATGGTTGTGTTCTGTGCTAAGACTTCCTCCTCGGAGAAATGAATCACTTGTAATGGTGACCACTGAAAGCTGCAGAGGGACAGTTGGTATTCTATAAAATGCCTTACATGGCATTCTATATGAAAGAACCTCTGAACCAAAAGGTTCATATATATGTATGTAAATATATATATGTATATGTATCTTTCTCAAGAGAGATATGTATCTTTCTAAAGAGAGATAAAGAAATATAAGCAAAGTAAGAATATATCTTAAAAGTATCTTATGAACCATTAGCTTATAGTAGTAACTTAACTTCCTAAATCAAAGATAAACTCTCTTTCAGCAGGAGAATACCTGCATATGCATGCATAAGGAAGACTGTGTACCCAATTTAGGAATCCATAATGATGTGGACTTTATAATAGTAATACATATTTTATAAAATAATACTTAGAACAAATTATAAGAGCTAACTGTAATTTTTATTGAGATCTTTATATTGCATTGCTTTTTTAATTTAATTTAATTTTATTTTTTTAAATAAATGGGGTCTTGCTATGTTACTCAGGCTGGAGTGCAGTGGCTATTCACAGGCACAATCATAGTGCACTACAGCCCCAAACTCCTGGGCACAAGCAGTCCTGCTGCCCAGCCTCCCAAGTAGCTGGGACTGTAGGTAGGCACCACTGTGCCTGGCTGCTTCTGATTTTTGACAATAATTCAAGTAAGAATAATAAATACAGGACAAAGTTATACACAATCTCCTACCCCCACCTCAGCAAACATTTTAGAAGAGTCCTTATGCTTGCTTAGATTAGATCTCCAGCACAGAATTCCCCATTAAAAGGTTCACCCTAGAGTGGGCAGGTATATCATTAATAAAAAATGAAAAATACCTTGACTGAAAACTGTCTTCTCTTTATCAATCACTATTACACCCGTGAGTTCTGTTTTTTCTGTATCTGGCAGTGGAGTGTCAGATGAGATGCAGTAGAACAGAGCACAGATTGGGTCAAACTCAGGATCTGGTTCTAAGTCTCGTCTAGTTCGAGCATGCAGCTCCACACTGATTAGGGTAAGATTTTGTATCTATAAAAGCAAATAAGTATTATGTTTTTAAAACATTTTTTAAAGACATGCTCAAAGAAGTATGTTTTACTAGACTCCAGGAAAATATGTATGTAAAATTACAGAAAAAATGGACATAAAGGACAAAGTCACAGCTCAGCACTCCATAAAGATTTCTACTCCCAAGATTAGATTAAATCAATTCATGATTTTATTTCAGAAAATCTGCTTGTGCTATAACTTCTCAATGATAATATTTAAACTGTTTTTTCTCAAATATATGCAGGATATCTCAATTCCTGTTTGAGAAAGAGAATGACTAGTCCAAGTGGTTATACATTGAAACCAAAGTCTGCCACAGTTTACTCTTCATGTAGTTAGCTAAACTCTATCTACCTGTAGTTTAAAGAAAAAGGAGAGATGTTTTTTAATTTAAATTTCCTAACTATTAATTCACTAATACTTGAGGGCTACTTAGACTTTTGCATACAATAGGCAGATTTTTAATTATAGTTTTTCCTGGAAAAAAAAGAGCACTGTTACGGTATCAACTACACAACAGCCAGATTTTTACCCATGTACATTTTCTCTTTGACATATAATGCAAACATTGTTAATATCTGCTTTTCATGCTTATTTTTCTATGCCAATAGAAACTTTGAACTGTAATTCTTAGTTTTCTTTCTAAAATCAAGATGGTAAATAAGAAAAACAAAATATAGATTGAATTCATGATTACAGGTAGAATTATATGTCATTATTTTACCATGTACATGTACTTGGCAATAGAAAACAGATTATTGTTACAATATTGGTAATCATTCAGATCATATGAATTTAACAAAGGATTTGTGTTTTGTATTTATCTTGCATGCAAACTGTTGAGGAAATGTAAATGCAGGTGTCTCACTAGTTGACAGGAGTAGAATTTGGTGAATTTCTATCAAAATTAAAATTCATTTGATGTGGCAATCCTACTCCTAAAAATTTATCCTAGAGACAGATATACTCATACATGTAGCCAAAATATATGCACAAGGATGTTTACTCGAGAATATAACAGCAAAAATTAGAAAAAACCTAAATGTTTATCTGTTGGGGACTAGTTACATAAATTACGTAGTATCCATAATGGCTACATAAAATGGAATACTCTGTAACCTTTAAAATTTTCAAGGAAATGAGGCAGACCTCTGTGTCCTAATATAAAAAGATCACTATAACACATTGATAGATGGAACCAGTAAATATAGTAAACTTCTATATATGAAAAAATGAAAGTACAAGCATAGACAATTTCTGCAAAGCAACATAAAAATGTAGACATACTTATTGCTTTGGGGGACAGAAATTGCTAGCCTAATGTAAAAAGGAAGCTTACTTTTCATTGCAAATTTTTTTTTTGGTCCCGATTATTTTTGGTATATGTACTAGTGCATGTGCTCATTAGTAAATTTGTTAAATAATCTTTTTTTTTTTTTTTTATTTTAAGACAAAGGGTCTCTCTCTGTTGTCCAGGCTAGAATGCAGTGGTATGACCACAGCTCACTGCATCCCTGAACTCCTGGGCTCAAGTGATCCACTCACTTCAGCTTCCCTACTAGTTGGGGCAATAGGTACATATCACCATGCCCAGCTAATTTTTTAAAACTTTCTGTAGAGATGAGGCCTCACTATGTTGCCCAGGCTGGTCTTGAAAAACTGGCCTCAAGCAATCCTCCTGCCTTGGCTCCGCAAAGTGCTGGGATTACAGGTGTGAGGCACTGTGCCTGGCCACCAAATACTTTTTAAAATATAAAGAACATGATTATGCATGTATAAAGCATAATAATAAAATACAAATCTACCACTTTTCTCAGAAACATATACTGCTTTTTCTACTTTAAAATATTAGTATTAAAAAAATCAATCCACATAAATGGAGAGCTAAGGGAAAAACCTTTTAAATGCATACTCTTCAGAGCTTAATTTTAACAATAAGCATGCATTAATTTAGTAAACAAAAAATTTTTAAATGGAAAACTCCTCCCACAAATCCAAATAAAACAACCAGTTTCATTAGAAAGGGATGTCCATATAAGGCCCGTCGCGGTGGCTGATGCCTATAATCCCAGCACTTTGGGAGGCCGAGGCAGGCAGATCACCTGAGGTCAGGAGTTCCCAGATCAGCTTGGTCAATGTGGTGAAACCCTGGTCTCTACTAAAAATACAAAAATTAGCTGGCGGCTCATGCCTGTAATCCTAGCTACTTGGGAGACTGAGGCAGGAGAATGGCTTGAACCCAGGAGGCGGAGGTTGCAGTGAGCTGAGATGGTGCCATTGCACTCCAGCCTGGGTGACAAAGTGAGACTATGTCTCAAAAAACAAAACAAAACAAAACAAAAAAAAACCAGTAGAATAAAGAAAGGGATGAACATATGAAAAGACTATGAAGACTCTGAAAATAATGTTAGGTTAAAAGAGTCTTGGAGGTTGATTTTTGTTTACTAGATCAAATTTTCACACTCAAATTTTGCATTTCTATTCCTTGATAGAAAATACATTACTGTGCTTGGTGGGGGTATTTTTAAAAAGCAAACATAAAGACATGCCTTGAGAGATTTAGCGAGTGTAACTAGGCAAGAGGGAGGTGAGAAAAGGGGACAAAGATTACAACCCTTGTCTTCTGCACTGAGTACTGATCTGCAGAAGAGAGACTATCCTAAGGTAATGTAAACAGAGGGGGAAAAAAATGCTACAGGCACAATTTCCAAGAAAAAGGAAGAGAACAGTGTTGAGAATTTTTCTTTGGTTTATTCCCTGTTTCAACCACCAGGCAGCAGTTTGCAATGTTCCTTGAGATGAAGAAACACTGTTACCAGGAGGAAGAAGCTGTCAGAGCAACCAGTGAGACCTCCTGAGTGATTTTAACTTCCAGAGGGACCATGATTCTGAAACAGGGTTACCCAGAAAAATGTAGAAAACTATACTTTTCAAATAAGAGAATAACCAAACGTAACAAGTCTTTTTACTATAGTCTATCAAATTTGCTTTAATACATATTTTTTAAAAAGTTTTAAAAAAATTTCTAATTTCAAGTGTGCATTTGATGGTATGGATGACTGAATTTGTCACTTATCTAGGCTTCAGGGGCTAGGATAGACATAGGTATAAAACAGAAACTATATGAATGCTGTTGAATGAGAAAAACGTGCAAATGAATAAATGAGGAAGAGACTATGTTCTGACCTAATTCTAAGAAAACACATAATTCTCAGTTCAAATTTAAAGAAAAAAGAGGACTATATTAAAATTTTTCTCTCAGTTTCTGTTAATCTGATCCCTAAAACAGTATACAATAGAATTGACTTGAGGAAAAAAAAACAACACACTAAAAACTGAATTATAACTTAAAGTTGGTTACTAATCCCCCCTGCTTTAATGCAAAGATACAAAACGACTGTATAAAACTAGCATTGTCCAATAGAAATATAATGAAAGCCACATGTAACTTAAAAGTTTTCTAATAGTCACATTAAAAAAATAAAAATAGGTTCATTTAAAAACATTTTAATCTGATCCAATATATTTAAAATATCCTTTCAACATGTAACCAACATAAAAATTACTAATGGAATATTTTAAATTATTCTTTCCATGAAGTCTTTGAAATCAGTATGTATTTTACACTTACAACATATCTCAATATGCAGGCTAAATTTTCTACAGATATACTTGATCTATATTTGGATTTCATAAAACTTACAGTAGTATTATATACCTAAGTTGTTCCAAACATACTTTGGGATAACTATGTTTTAAAATCTAAATTAAAATTAAATAAAGTTTAACATTCAATTATTCAGTTGTATAAGCCATATTTTAAGTTCTAAATATCCATGCTGCTAGCAGCTACCATAATGACAGCACAGATGTAAACAATAAAAATATACTCCAATTTTTACCTTACTGCCAATCAGATATGTGCTTTGTTTTCTGTATACAAATAAATTTACAGTGACCCATTCACATATACTTTCCAATGTATACTGTGACTGATGTATATTTTTGCAAAGTCCTAGTCTTTGGCAGATAGCCTGTACTGTGAAGATAACTGGGTTATATAGAAATTATATGAATGAATGAATTTATCCTCTTTTGTAGCAAGCTCTAATCCAAAAAGCCAACTGAACAGAAAATGCAAGCAAGTATCACATTTCAGACGTGATATAACATCTTAATATAATAATCCCCCAAATACGGACTGACTTCCTTTTTTGTTTTTCCCCAAAGAGACAGAGTCTTGCTGTCTGTGGCCCATGCTGGAGTGCAGTAGCACAATCATAGTTCACTGCAGTCTCGAACTCCCAAGATCAAGTGATCCTCCCACCTCAGCCTCCCAACTAGCTGACACTACAGGTGTATGCCATTATGCTAGTCTAATTTTATTTTTATTTTTTGGTTGAGGCAGCGTCTTCCTATGCGGCTGAGGCTAGTCTTAAACTCCTAGACTCAAGGGATTGTCCCACTTCCACCTCCCAAAAATCTTTTCTAATTTTAATATCCATAAGATGAATTTCAATTACTAGATTTGTGAAAGTATTAAATCACAAAGCAGTCCCAGCAACTTAAATATATATATATACTTATATATATATATATATATAAATCTAAATATATAAAACAGTAAAAAATGAGAACAAGATGAAGATTAATAGGATAGAATTCAATGTACTTCTCCCTCATTAAAAAATTCCATGCTTGTTTTGTAGACTAAAATATGAGTTAAATTAAACACAACGTAAGTGTCCTTACTGTTGCAGTTTTACCTCGTGTAAAGCTTTCGCCTCCTGTAAGTTTTCTATGCTGACTTTGAAACCGTAAGTATTGTTTAAAGATGGTCCATCAATCTGAGAAGTTTCTTTCTTTGGGGTATTTACTGCTGCAAATTGATTCTATAAAAGAGCATACACACACACAACCAGAAAAAGAAACGTGAGCAATTATTTTTCTTTCTTTTGATTACTTATTCCTGGATAATATGCTTTATGTGTTTAGTAATAAATGGTAAACTAGTATCATCTCTAAGTTCAAGAAGAAACTGTATTTTATCAACATTCTTTTCATGCTAACAAAGATATCAGAACTGGATGTATGTAGAAATAAAAGCAAACCATGTTATCTCTCAGTTCAGAAGCCCCTAGTGCTGAAAGTAACAGTTTTGTAGGGAGTTGACATTTATACCACATGGACATTTACCTTGACCTTTCTTGGAAGTAAGACAAGCAAGCAATATATTTGCAACTACTTTGGCTAAAATTTGTAAAAGATTTGAAATACTGAATTTGTATTTTACCCTAATAAAACATGTGTCTGAAAGATGAATTAAATAAAACAATGTAAATAATCTTCAAAGACTGAGAAAAAAAACAGAATCTTTCCATTTCTTACAAAATTATTTTTTTCTGATTTCTAAATCTATTAACTGTTATGTTCACAACACACTGATAAAGTATTTTTTAATATACATATCTTGAATTCAATAACGCTGTTTTATAAATGAAAGTTTAAAAAGTATAATCTCAAAGAAATACTAAAATATATTTTATGTAGTTAATGAGATTTATGAGAAGTGGCCAATATGTAAGTGATTTCTATCACGTATTTCCAAGGATGCATGTCTAATGTATACTTCTTTCACATAATCATATAATTCTAAGTTTTGTCGCATTTTTAGTATTTGAATAAAGATATATGTGACTTTCCAGAGTTTCAGTAGTAAATAATGTTGCTTTTCTTTCCTACTTAGTAAAATAAATTTTAAAAAATCAGTAAGGTTATATTTTAGAAAAAGTAATAAACCAAGAAAAAGGATATATTTTTGGTGGGATCAAAAATCACTTACTTGAGCTCTGCTGTCATTGGATTGTTCTGATTTTGCCAGTAATCAGTTAATGTATTTGTATCCTCATAATCCACATTTTGGCTATCATATTCACTTTCTCTGTAATATTTGTATTTACATATAAGAATCTTTTAGATCCCAACAACAAAAAAACTTTTAAAAAGGCAATTTTTGTTGTCTCAAAGATATGCAGATAATAATGCAAAAATTTAAGTAACAAAAATTTTTTAATTGAGACAAGTTATCAATTATCTAACTGAAATCTAGGATTAAAACTGGATCTTCCACTGATCTTTAAAAATGTTTAGTATAGTTACCTTTGCTTGTGTTAAGAGTACTCTTCTAAGAGTGTCAGTATTACTTCCTTTCTTATTACTCAACTTCTGTGTTTTTGGTTCTGCAGAAAGAAATTTCATATTTAATATGTATATCAAAATACCTGCTTCTAGTTTTTAAAGAACCTTTTGTTGTTCCAAACACTTAAGTACCACTTGTGAGTGCTAGCCTATGAATTCCCCCCAAAATTTCAATAATTTAAAAATGAAACTAATTCAAACCTCTGACTCCCACCAAAATAACATTTTAACATTTTGTATTTTAAATATGTTTAATTACTGAGTTTTATACCTCAGTCATTATCCTAGAGAATTGTTTAATCCATTTATTCATTTATTTATCAAGTATCTATGATGAAGAGGAAAAGACATAATCTCTGACCTCATGGGGTCTAGATAGAGAATCAGACATTCCTCAAACACATTAGAAAAATAAAATTATAATTGGATTAATGCAACAGAGGGGAATATAATTGGGAATTTTTATGTAATCAAGGAGATTAGGGAAGGTTTCCTTGAGGTGAAATCTGAAGAGCATAGTAATTAACCAGGATCAGAGTGGGGATTTTTCCCTGATTACTGTACAAAAGAATTGGAAGTTACTAAGAGTAGAGAAGTTGGCTGGTGCAGGAGCCCAGGCAAGAGATGACAGCTTGGCCTAAGGTTGTGGTGGCAGAAGTACAATAAAGTAGATATATCTGGGTTACTTAGGAGATAAACAAGTGATAAGTCTTGGTTATGGACTAGAAACCACAGGGTGGGTAGTAAGGGAATCAAATGGGTGTTAAAAATAAATTCTATGTTTCTAACTTGTATAATTGAGAGATGATGGCACTATTCATTGAAATGAGGAAAACTGAGTAAGACCAGATGGGTTTTTATGTGGAGGTATGTGTAGATATTCATGTGTGTTGGGAAGGTGGTCATGAATGTGTGCAGTGAGATCATGAATTCGTTTGTAAAATACTGACCTTGAAGTACCATTTAGCATTCAAGTGGAAATGTCAGATAGGTAATTGCAATATAGTGTTCTGGAGCTTAAAAGAGAGGTGTGAACTGGAAATATAAATTTGCGAGTTATCTGTAGTAATCCTGTGGACAGGAATTAGATCATTTAGAGAAAGATATAAAGAAGGCTTAAGACCAAGCCTTAATAAACTCCAACATTTAGATAATAACTAATAATAGTGAGGAAAGTGGGAAAAAAACAGAGAAGTAGGAGGAAAGCCAAGTGGAGAAGCAGCTCCAAGAAGGAAGGTAGGGTCAACAAGAAAATGGCTTAGAGGACATGATAAGAAGATTCAGGAACATCTATTGGGTTTTAGCTACAAGCTTATTGGGAATCTTTACAAGAGCTATTATGGTAGAATGAAAAGGGCAGAATTCAGTTTAGAGTGGGTTGAGAAATTAGTAGGAGGTAAATAACTGGAGTTATCAAATTAGATACATCTTTTAAGAAACGTAGCTTTGAAGGGGAAGAGAAAGAGTAGAAGCTGGCTGGAGACAGGAGGTCAAAGCAGGTTTGTTTCTGTTTTAAAAGGTGGGAGACTTGGGTATGTATAAAAGCCAATGGAAAAGTCAAGTTGAGAAGATAAGCCTTCTGAGAGGGCTCCTGTATTTCACCCACAAGGAAACAGGATGGAAGCAAATATAAGTAGATTTCATAGCAGAAACATTAAAAAGTTTCTATGTGATGACTTCCAACGCACGATAAAAAATATTTGCTGAGCTATACCTTCATTTAAAAATGAAGGTATTTTCATTACAGTCTAATGTTATCTTCATTTCCATTTTTGAAAGACATTTATAGAGACTTCCTGTTATTTGTACACTTACCTATTGATAATGGGCTAAGGCCAGTTGTTTCAGGAAGCCTTTCCAGAAGTTTTCTCTCTATGATTGGTGTACTATGAAGGCAAAGTGATTCACATTTCCCAGTTCTTGCCCTAGCATTAATTGGAGATATCACTAGAGGCTCTTGAGGCTCACTGCAGGGGCTTTTTTGTATACCATCTTTTATTGGCTTTAAGTTCTCAACAGCCAATGAATGCAGCTCCTCTACTGGTGATGAGGGTCTATCATCTCCATTTAATGCTTTGGAATCTGGGGATATTGCTTGTTGCCAAGGGGGAATAGCTGGAGAATCAGGGGAGCTGTAATTAATGTAATAGTTATCATCATCATCTTCATCTTTTTCAGGATCACTTGCAGAGGCAACTGGTGGCAGCATCTGACTTTCACTTGCAGTTTGACTACATCCTGTGGTTGGTGCTTGTAAAGCAATCTGAGAATTATCAACATCCTTGGTATGTGCTGTAGTGGGGAGTATACATGGACTTACATCCATTTTTGGAGGCACTACAGGTTTGTCATCTGGGTTAACTAAATAGCTAACGTTCTCAGCAGATTTTACAACTCCAGTTGGCTTGGTTTTAGGCAGTTTCTTGGTACGTTCGTATTCTTCTTTGGCTTGAAGCCACACTTGAACCAGTTGTCGACTTGGGGCACATTTGCAAGGCATAATCACAATTTTTTTATCCTCAACCATTTTAGGGCTATTACTTGACCTTTTATTGACAACTCCTTGGCCACTGCGAAGGGGTGACCCTGGCCTTGGGTTTTGAGTCATTGCTGAGAATGCTGTTTTCCACAGACGAAGTCCTTCCAAGGAAAAGTCTCCCTCAAACTCAGCCAGATCATTTGCAAGTCGAGTTTCTACCATGAGGAGGCGTCCACCAATCTCCCTATAAACAACATATTTTAGAACAACTGTTTTTGTTTCAAAGAGCAATTACCAAAATATTTATCTCCCCATCCTAGATATTTTTAAAGTCCTTTTTGGAGTCTTTAAAATTGTCCATTTCTTTCTTCCTTGCCCCCTCTATTTTATGCAGGTACACTCTGTCTTTAGTCTCAATATGCTTTTCCTCACAGGTATATGACTACTACCTAATTTCCTTTGGAAGTTATCATTAATCTCAGAGAGAGAAGGTTATTTTTTTGTTTTATGTTAATGCCTCATGAAACCTTCTTTCCTTCAAGGAGAAGACACAAACTTACAGATTCCTTTCTTCTCCTAATCTTAAAGTAACTTTCCATTATTACCACATATGAATAAAAACAATAATTTGTCATTCAAATACTATGTCCTTGGATATTATTCACAGCTTCTTCCTATATTTTCTAGGTATCTATAGTTTAGCAAAGCCAGTCAATTCAAATGAATCTCTGTACTCTCAAATTCTCTTAAACACTAAAAAAATAGCAATTAAGGTAAATTACTCTTTCTTCCCTTTACATGGCAGGGATTAACACTGACACAACTTAGGAGTTGGCAGAGCCCACAGGATGCATGGCTTAAATGTTACCAGTGTATGAGTATGTGGGAAATCACTAACGGAAACAGTCTGGTTTCATTTCCAATAGTTATATTAAGTGAAAACTTTCTCTAATCCCTTGATACTATTTCTGCTTACTATAGCAACATAAAATAAGTCTACTACTTCTTCTTTATGGTAACTTTATTATGAATATGAAGATAATTCATAGTTTTTTCAATCACTTCTCTTAGGGCATGATTCCCCAAATGTTGCCATCATTCTCTACATAAAACTCCACTAACTGGATTCATGTTTTCTGATTTGAAGCTGAAGGAAGAGCAGCAGGGCTACAATGGTTCCCTGTCTCCTTTATATGAAAAGACTTTAGCCCCTACTAGTTAACTCCATAACCAGCATCTAGCACTGTCCCTGCGTCCACTCTTGGCAATGTGAAAATTAGAAACAGAATTACTGCTGTTGAAGAAAATTAATACACACACCATGTGACCATACCCAACTCTAATGCTAAGGACAGAGAGGTCATAATGAGGTCAAGAATAACAAATTGGTGAGGTATGGTGAATTCAGCTTTCTTGCATATTGTTAGCAGCATGGTAACTGCTACAACCCACTAGGAAAAAAAACTCATAATATATATCAAGAGCCTTAAATTTTTCAGTAATCCTACTTCTAAGACTATAAGGAAAATCTCCGAAATACAAGAAATGCTTTAAGAAGAAAATACTAATATTGTCTTAATATACATACTAATTAATATACATAATATCTATAGTGGCAAAATAGGAAACAACCTTTCTGTCCAATAATATATACATGATACAGTATATGCAGCCATTAAAATATTGAAGAAACTCATTATTTGGAAAATGTTTACAATATGTTAAGTGGAAAATTTGGAAATAATATGGTAACTACAGTATGATCACATTTCATAAAACAAAACAAACTAAAAACTATACTTAAAAAAAAACACATCAAAATATTATGGTGGCTTTTACTAGGTGGAAAAATGGTGTGATTTTTATTTCTTCTTCTTTTATACTTCCTAAATTTTCTATATTAAATATACAATTTTTTTTTTTTTTTTTTTTATATACAGAGTCTTGCTCTGTCACCAGGCTGGAGTGCAGTGGCATGATCTTGGCTCACTGCAACCTCCCAACTCCCTGGATGAAGTGTTTCTCCTGCCTCAGCCTCCTGAGTAGCTGGGATTACAGGCATGTGCCACCAAGCCCAGCTAATTTTTGTATTTTAGTAGAGATGGGGTTTTACCATGTTGGCCAAGATGGTCTGGCTCTCTTGACCTTGTAATCTGCCCACCTTGGCCTCCCAAAGTGCTGGGATTAAATGATTATTTTTTATTTTAGCTGCAGGACAAGTGTCAAAGTTGGACAATAACAACAACACAAAGGTAATGACTAAGTTTGGTAACTAAAAATAAATATACCATAATCACTACTGATAACACCAAAGTCCCCAAAATGATGGAAACTAATGTCTAAGGAACAAACTTCATATATTCCAGCAGTGAAACAAAAAGAGTTCCATATAGGTACTAAACAAAACTGTACGCTGAAAAGGGGCTGGGGAGTGGACATTTCTACCCTTCACTTCAAGTCGTTATAAGAGAGAACTTTTACTCTACATTTCTGATCACCTTTTCTCACCCGTTTATATATATAAAAAAATTATCATGTGCATTTAAGTCATGTATTAGTACAGTACATAGTAAAATTGTTCTTATAGTGAAACAAATTAATATATCCATCATTTCACATTCTCATCCCTTTCTTAGATGGATTCCTACAGGAATTATTGTGAATCTGCTGGGTAAAAGCCTGGCATTCATTGTCTTTTTTTTTTTTATTTAAAGATAGTATTTTAACAGCCTTAGGTTGACAGCAAAATTGAAGGAAAGGTACAGAGGATTCCCATATACTCCTTGTGCCCCTACACCTACATGGCTTCCCTCATTATCACCATCCCCTACCAGAGTAGCACATGTGTTACAATCGATAAACCTATGTTGACACATCATAATTGCACAAAGTCCACAAAGTCGGTTCATTCTTGGTGTGGTACTTTCTATGGGTTTGAACAAATGTATAATGATATTCATATTCTATCTTTTTCTTTTTCCCCCACTGGAGTCAGGAACGTGGTGCAGCCACAGGTCAGTGCATACATGCAGTGTGGCCTCTGCTGCTCTTCATATCCCTTTTCAAGATTTAGACTAAGGTAGGGCCTGCCTTAGCAATTCCAGCCACCCTCTTCCACTTCTGAATGGATAGTTGAAATGAACTGCCTTGCTCTGCAACTGGTTAAGTATATGACATCACGAACACAGGGTCAGGAACAAGAACCATCATTCAAACTTTCTGGATTAAGCCATGTTACCCAATTTAGCTTTTATCAGACAAGCCCTAACTTGGTGATCAAAGTGGTAAATCATAACTACTCAACTACTTATAAATAAACCAGTACTGTGGTTTCCATTTTGCTATTTGCTGCGTGTGTGTGTGTGTGTGTGTGTGTGTATGTGCGTGTGTGTGTACGTACATATTTGTCTATCAATTCCATGAAAAGATTTTTTTTTTTGAGACAAAGTCTCGTTCTATTGCCCAAGCTGGAATGCAGCGGTGTGAACATGGCTCACTGCAGCCTTGACATCCTGCTGGGCTCAAGTGATTCTCTTTCCTTAGCCTCCTGAGTAGCTGGGACCACAGGTGCATGCCACCAAGTCCAGCTAATTTTTTTTTTTTTTTTTTTTTTTTTTTTGAGATGGAGCTTTGCTCTTTGTTGCCCAGGCTGGAGTGCAGTGGTGATCTCGGCTCCCTGCAGCCTCCGCCTCTCGGGTTCAAGTGATTCTCCTGTCTCAGCCTCCTGAGTAGTTGGGATTATAGGCACCTACCACCATGCCCAACTAAATTTTGTATTTTTAGTAGAGACGAGGTTTTACCATGTTGGCCAGGCTGGTCTTGAACTCCTGACTTCAGGGAATCTGCCCACCTCAGCCTCGGAAAGTGCTGGGATTACAGGCATGAGCCACCACACCCTGCCTAATTATTTTATAGAGATGAAGTCTCACTTTTTTGCCTGGGCTGACTGCAAACTCCTGGGCTCCAGTGATCCTCCCCCCTCAGCCTCCCAAAGTGCTGGGATACAGGTGCACACCACCATACCTGGCCACTTAAGAATCTTTTCAAGTGGCCAGGTATGGTGGTGTGCACCTGTATCCCAGCACTTTGGGAGGCTGAGGGGGGAGGATCACTGGAGCCCAGGAGTTTGCAGTCAGCCCAGGCAAAAAAAAGATTCTTAAAAAGAAAGGAGAATGGAAACTAAAGTCCATTTGCACCCCTAATAACTGCATAAACTATAGTAATAACAATACAAGATGTTGAAATCACATGAAAAGAAAGTGGTTTATAATAAAAACAACTTAAAATAATCTTCATTTAGAACTATAGCAGAGGAATATTTAAAACATATGCTCATTTTCAAACATTTAAAAATAAAGTTCTTTTAAAATAGTAAAGTTTAACATTTAAAAATTAAATACCATTTAAACGATGATCATTGTAATCCTTTTAAAGTATCATGACATCTTTAGAGTGAACACCTCTAATTTTTAATGAAGACACAGCGTTAAATAATAGTAGATCCAAGTCAACTTAAATAAATTTCTCTAGGTGTAACCATCCAGTTAGTGTTTGAATTTTCTTAATAAGTCTGTAATTAGAAATACTTCCTACAATGATATACTAATAAATACAGTATCACAGAAAACTAGTCGTCGTGTAACCAAACGCTGTATATATTATATTCTTTTTTTTCATTCCCTATAGCAGAATTGTATATATCATAATCATTCAGAGTGACCCCAGGGAAAAAATAATCCTGATTACCTGGGCTTTTCTGGTACATCAGAAGGATTACTGCAAAATGGTTCCTGGTAAATAGTCTCTGAAAGGTCATGATCCAACAAAGTTGCCATAATTTCCTCCCTACTTGGTGGGGACATAAGTGGTTTCAGAATGTGAGCAGTTCGAGGGGTGAAACTGCCATTTTTAGATTGTGAGGGAGAACTAGTAGATCTTGGTGAACTATCAGGAGTTGGTGTCAACACATCATTGTTTCTTGAAACATACAGTTCTAAATCTTCACAGGCCATGTCCACAAGTTCACCATCAGGGGAGGAGAGTATTGCACTAAAAGAGGTATTGACTGAATCAAGAGACTGTCCCATTTCTTTTCTGCTGTGACTTTGAATCCAGTCTGAATTGTTTGGCTGTGAGAGGCTAAGAAACACTTCTTTGCTTACTGAACTCCTATTCAATCTAGATTTTTCATTTAGACAGTCTTCTGCCTGCTGAACACAGAAAGAATCCATTATTGAATTAGACCGAGTTGTTAAAGGATGAAAGCTGTTTTTCCACTGGTTGTGGCGATGACTCTCATTGTTATCTATGGATGATTTCTCAAACATTTCAGGACTTAAAGTACTAGATCTAATCCATGAGGCTGAGTCTGCAGCATGATACTTGTCTTCATCACATTTCTGGCTGTCGTGACTTAAAAACTCATGTTTTTCTATAGCTTGTCCTGGAAAAAGATCCTGAACAGCATCACTTAGGAACTTCTGAGGCAAATTCTGATCAGCTGGGACAAACTGACTTCCAGAATAAAAGCTACAAAATCCAGTCTGACCTATTGTGTTAATATCAAAATTATAATTATGTTCAGGAGATAAGCTATCTTCAAGCGAATAACAACTTTCAAAACCTGGATCTGAAAAAAAGATGGGACTATCATCCGATAGGGAATTATCCAACTGGCTAGAGTTTTGGAAATTTAAAGAGTCTACTTTGAGAAGTTTGGGGATTTTTTCTTTTGGTTTTGTACTTCTGGGAGTTCGAGGTTTTCTTGGGGATGTTACCAATCGAGTCCGCTTATTTGCTTTGTTATGTTCAAGTGAACCAGAAATATTTTTATTTGGTTGATGTTTATTAGATAATGGGTCTTGTGTAATATTTGCATTTTGTGCTTTCTGCTGTCTTTTTTGTAACAATTCTTTTAGAACTGCCAGTCCAGACTGTCCTTCACCAAATGCTGAAGGTGTTGACACATTTTGATTTTTACACTGAGAAAGTGCTTTGGTTTGTGAAATTGCTTCTGATAATGACCTTTGTTTTATTCTTTCAGGTTTAAAATTTGACATATCTAAAATAAAGCCCCTTGGCTTTTGTTCCCATGCTATTTGTTTGACTGGACTTCTCAAGGAAGTTACAAAGCAATTATTAGGCATTTGGCTTTCCTCTGAAGCTCCATTTCCTGGAGAACAAGTTTCACTGTGCTTTGACTGTTCTGCTATGCACACAATCTGCTGCTGACTGTCCTTGCAATGCAAAAAATTAGGGGTATATGCTTGGTCTGGCTTTGATTCTAGGGAATTGCGATATTCACTTAACTTTCCAACTGATGTCAAATAGTTTTTCTGTATATTATTTGCATTATCTTCTATCTTTGGAGACATTATACCCGAAGAGATCTGTGTATTCTGTGCTACCTGAGACAAATGGTTGGAAAGGTCAAATATATTTTTTTGAACTAAGGTTGATTCCTTTAAAGTAAACATAGCACTTTGATTATGAGGCCTTTGAACATTAATTTTTGAGATTCCAGGTCCTATAGAATTACAAACAACAGATGGATGTAAATCATCTCGTGAACAGGCGAATGTCTGCAAATCTACAGACTTCTTGCTTTCTAAGAAAGAAGAAAAGCAGCCAGATAATTTCTGTTGTGCATTAATTCCAATGGGTAGGGGAGTAGAAAGGGGATGATCTACAGCAGAGCTCATTAGTGGCAGATCTTTCTGTTTAAAAAGTAGTTGAGAGCCTCCAGAACTACCTGCAAGTTCAGATACATTCTGGTGTTTCAGTGCAAGCTTAACTTCAGCACCAGACTGAGACTTTATTTTTTCATCCGTAAGTGTTACATGCTTTCTTGTTGTGCCTTTCTTAATTGTTTTTTGTTTTGCTCTTGGTTTCTTTTTTCCATCATCTACTAGTTTATTTGTCTGACTTCGTTTGTTCCTTTTCTTAGTAACTACAGAGGGATTAACAAGCTTTGCTTTTGATTTCTTAACCTGTGCTCTTGCACGACTATTTTTTCCTATACGAGAATTAACGGTCTTACTATTATATACATTAGGACCCTTAAAAAGCATTGCCTCTTTTTCTGCAGCAGCCATGATTTCTTCAGCTCTTGGATCTGTGGGAGACCAGCAGCGAGGTGGAGAAGAATTTATGGGACTTGTGCTTCTCTCAGAAAGAAAACCTAGTTTAGACATGACATCACTATAATTCAAGTCACAATCTTCGGTTTCAGCATTGTAAGATGGTGAGGGAGGAGAAAGAATAGCATGTGATCGTTTTTTCCTAAAAGACAAAGTTCTTTTAATATTTTCATTATTTGTCCTTTGTTGCTTACCAGTTTTTTTCTTAGCAGACTTATGTTTTGACTTTCTTCTGTGACTTTTCTTTGGTGTTAGTGGATAAATGGGGTATTTGGTTGCAGGGGAGTCAGGAACTTTTGGCCAAAAGTCCTTCAAAGGTGCAAGCTTTTTATATAATTCCATTTTTTCTTCTGTTAATATTACTTGTTTTTCTTTAGAGTCTATTTTTCCTAGCTTCACAAGCATATTTTTTCTCCCTCTAAATCTATTAATAATAATATACTTTATGATGACAGGGGGCAGCTTTTTAGACATTTTTCTTCGTTTTCGAGATTTGAGAGTTCCATCTAAACTTTCACCAATTTCCATGGGATGAGGTAGGCTAATTTTTGAGTTGTGTGTTACAAAACTTGACTCACTGTCTTCAGTCTCATAATTTACCTTGCGTTTGGCTCTAAGTGTGTATTTATTTCCATACAGTCCAAAGGACTGCTCAGTTTCTAATGTTCCATCTCCAAAGTGACAGTCTATAAAACCATCTGTGGGTGTTTTATTTTCAAAACCTCCACGAGTTGTTTTAGTTAAATCACTGGCCAATGCATTATCCTTCTCAAGATTACTGTTACAAAGATTATTTTGTATACAATTATCTTTTGTGGATCCACTGTCACTACTTTTGGTAGAAGTCTCCTGATGACCTGCAAGTTTCTTTTTATTCAATTTTAACCGGGATGGTTTATTGCCAGGTTGTAATTTGTATGTGACAGGAGATAGTTTCTGTGGTCTAGTGAGACAGTTAGAAAGAACAACACTGGGAAAAAACATATAGTGTGCTGCTTGCTGGCTGAGGCTTGGCTTTTCTGTTTTATGTTCTTGAAATTCTTCATATCTAATTTTAAGTTTATTTAGTCCACTTTCGTCAGTGGTGCTATTAAGAGAATGCACCATAGTTCTATTCTCCCCTGAGCATGAGAGCAATTCACAGTTTTCAGTAAATGATGAAGAGAATAAACTACTCAGAGCTGTGCTGTTTCCTTTTTCATTTCCTTCAGAGGATAATTTATTTTTTGAATGATTTAAGTCAGAAAAGTTGAAAGAATTTTTGCCCAATGTATTCTCGTTAGGATGACGGTGCATATGTATAAAAGGGGAATCCTTTTCGATTTTTCTGATATTTGTATATTTTCTACTTGGTACTTGTCTTGTAACAGATGGAATATCTTCTTCATAATCAAAAATACTACTTTCACATGAAGATACTGGGAGGATGTCTTTCTTACTATTCTCTTTATGAGAATTTTCTGAATGAACACCACTGCTTAAAGATCCAGGGTATTTCATAGAGTAAGTGCTTTCATTTGTAAAAGAAGTGACTGAATTATCTAGACCTTTTTCTATATTTTTGTTTGTCTGTGAAAGGTCTTCAATTAAATCTTCCTTGTTCAAAACATGGGAAGAAAGGGCACTTGTGTGTTTACACTGAAAGGTAAACTTAGCAGAAGATGAGGGTTCTAATGTAGCAGCATCTTTGTGAAAGATGGAGGGTTTGACTGATAGCTTGCTTGTTGCAATTACAGAAGAGTGGGTTCTAGAATTTTCGTTGTTCAATGGATTGTCTGAAATGAGGAGGAAAGAATAATTTATTTCACTTTACTCTTTTAATTTTTAAGACATTTTCCCACATCAAGATATTAATACTAACCCTATGAAAAAAATTACATAAAATTAAGTTTGTATGTTTAAAATGATTATCTTAACAAAAAGGTAATCCTTATCATTAATAACTCAATCTAAATATAGTTAGTTACAAGTCATCATTTTAAACACATATTCCATTGATCAGAAATAGATTATATTACTATTCAGTGCCTCTGGAGAATAAGGGAAAAATACTGTCACTTTAAAAATGTTTGTAAAATAATATGCTTTACATTATCACTTCAAATAAACTGAGCATATTTTTTAGTTTCTTATTCTACTTACACAATAACATTAGTTTACAAAGCTTGAAATCAGTGATCAACAAATGTTATATCCTTCTAGAAATGAGAAACAAATCATGTATCTACATTCTTTCAAAAGAAAAAGTTGTGAAGAACAAAACATCACTACAGCCTTACTTAGCCAACTATATAGAAAATATAATTACAATTTCAAAGTCGTATTTATTTATTTACTATTTTTTTTTTTTTTTTGAGACAGGATCTTGCTTTGTTGCCCAGGCTGGAATGCCATGGAGCAATCACAGCTCACAGCAGCCTCAAACTCTTGGGCTCAAGTTATTCTCCCAACTCAGTGGGAGTAGCTGGGGACTGAGTAGCTGGGACTATAGGCATGCACCACGATACTGAGCTAATTTTTTTTTTCTTTTTTTAGTTTTTTTAGAGACAGTCTCCCACTATGTCACCCAGGCTGGTCTCAAACTCCTGAATCCAAGTGATCCTCTCGCCTTGGCCTCCCAGAGTTCTGGGATTATAGGTGTGAATCAGGGCACCTGGCCCCAAAATCAAATATATCTTAGATCTTAAATAGCCAATTTCTCACAGTAGACTTGTTTCCTTACCACTATTTTCATCTGCAGTTCCATCTAACTGAGGTATAGAAAGATTGGCTAGAAGCAAACTGTTATCACTCCATTCCATTTCTTCTTCTGAAGATGAGTCATCATCTTCAGTTGAGCTTCTGTGGGTACTTCTGCACAGTGATCTGGAGAATATTAAGATTCACTGGTGAGTATGATCATTAGAAAAGGCCATCTCAGATGTAAATAATGTGTCTAAGTTAACTCTATAATAATGTATCTAAGTTAACTCTAACATTGTATCTAAGTTAACTCTATAATGTATCTAAGTTACTACACAGTAAAACAATAAAAAAATCTGAAAATTGTAACTTCGAGAAAAGCATATTTACTTTGCTTTGTTAACAAGTCTTACTATAGTAACTTAGAAACAGTTATTGTAAGTAAACTTTATAATCCTTTTCACATGAGCTAAAATACACTACAATTCCTGCATTCTGAATTGGAAGAAACAAGAACAGAGATGAGTGAAGGGGCACCAAGGTCAGGGCTGAAGAGAAAATACTGAAGATGAGAGAGGGAAGTAGTAAAGGTGTTCAGTCAATCTGACAATAACTACAAAGTAGGGTTACTGAGAAATTCAGATGGACTGTGAAGCCCAGTCTCTTTAAGTTTTGTCTCATATTGATATTAATTAACTTGATGCTTTCCATTTTAACTGAATGGGCAAACTTTTTTCTATTCATACCCAATTTTTTCTGTCTCTAATCTCAAAAATTTGAAATTACTATTTTATTATATTTATTACACTGGAACTGTTTTTCCAGTAAGCCTTTCCAAATCACAATTCGTCATAAAAATCACTCCTGTCAGAGCTGAAAGAGACATCAGAGGTCTAGTCCAACTTTCTACCCAATGCAAAAACCCAATTTTTAACCAACCTGAGACGCTCTCTGTTTTTCTATAATCTATATAAGGGGATTGCTGTCTCACAGGGCAATCTTTCAATTGTTAATGGCTTTAATTGTTAATAGTTGTCTTGTGTGCTTGTAATACACAAAATCTTTCAACTTCCATACATGATTCTATTTTGTTCTCTCTAGCTATACAGAGCAGGTTGATGCCATTTTCCACATGATAATCTTTAAAATATGTAAAGGCATTTCTCATTTATCTTGTAATTCTGATTAGATTAAACATTCTCCATTCAGAAGTTCTTCAAAAGTGACAGTGCTCACAGATCCTTCTAGTTTTCTTCCCCAGTATTCTTAAAATATGGTACTTAGCACAGAATATGATATCCAATATACAGAGTAGAATTAACTATATCCTTTTCTAGACACTGTGCTTCTACTATTCAATGTCTCTCTAATATACATGTACAAAATGTTTAGGTTTGTTTTCTCAAGGTTAAACTGGGCATAGTTTTCACCAAATTGGTTCAGCCAATGAGCATACAAGCATAAATTTAATCACAGGATCAACTATGCCCATTATTATAGCAGTGACAATGTTAGAGGAAAGAATTTAACATCATATCTGGAGATTTCTATAGCTGACGTATTAAGGAGAAAAATTAAAACTTTTGTCATTTACATGTAAACACTGAATTTATGGATTAACCTCTTTCATCTTTCAGTGATGGGTTTTGGGTTGAAAATTTAGTCCAAAAAAGTTCTAATCTAGCCTACAGAAGTTTAAAGGAGAGGCATACTCAGTCTTTCAGGCTCACGGGCCTAGATTTTTCCATACACAGAGCATGTAACTAAAGGGCAGACTTGAACCAATCAAGTTCACAGAGACTGATTGAGAAAACCATGGCATCAACTTAATCATTTATTTTGAGAAACAAACCAGAATACCAGTGTTTGCTTCTCAGTCTTTTATTTATTTGTTTTTAACCTTAATTCCATTAGTCTAATCAGACCCTAAAGCCATTCCCTGTCTTCAGGCTGACTCTGTACATTGTTGCTCTGATATACAACAGTTCAACTATCACGGGGCATTCTTTTTGTCAAGTTCTGAGATAGAAAGGCACTTCAATTTTGCCAAAACTTTGTTTTGCTTGAAATATGGAGTATATGCCACATGAAAAACAGACCACTAAAAATGAATTTTAAAACATCAATCTAGTTTATAAGGTATTTTACACCATGAAGAATAGTAGTAAGTAATTTCTGATTGAAGGACAAAGATAATGATAAAAGAAAGTAATAAAACAACTGAAATAACTAAAAAATTACCTCTTTTTGACACAATGTTCTTCAATATTGCTGTCCCATCTCTGGGACATCACCAAACTAAGCTCCATTTCCTCTTTTTCAATCTGTGGTTCATTTTCTTCATCATCACTATTTTGGGGATATTTATTATTTCCAAAGGAGCGACATGGTGATGGCAACCTATTTCTTTCCCCCTGATATCCATCACTTTCCAAACCAGCAAGAAGATGTACCAGAGCCTCATCAGGACTACTGTCCACTATAAAACAAGTACGATAATCACCAACGAATAACTTAAGTTTTCTTAATAATCCAACAATTCAGATCACTTATAATAAAATAACAACAACATCACAGACATTGGCACAGGCTGAAAGAATACAGTTGGTACAAAGGTTCAGGTGTTGATGTAGCTCTCCCATCAAAGTTGATTCCTGGACCACCTGCATTACAGTAATTTAGGGACATTATTAAAATAACATTCTCAATTCCAACCCACGTCCCCTGAATCAGAATTTCTAGGGTACAGCTGGGGAATGTGCTTTTTGTGTGTATATGTGAGATGGAGTCTTGCTTTATCACCCAAGCTGGAGTGCAGTGGTGTGTGATCTTGGCTCACTGTAACCTCTGCTTCCTGGGTTCAAGTGATCCTCCTGCCTCAGCGTCCCAAGTGGCTGGGATTATAGGCATGCATCACCATGTCCAGCTAATTTTTGCATTTTTATTAGAGATGGGGGTTTTGCCATATTGGCCAGGATGGTCTAAAACTCCTGACTCAAGTGAGCCACCTGCCTCGGCCTCGCAAAGTGCTGGGATTACAGTTGTGAGCCACCGGGCCCAGCCTAAATTATTAAAAAGAGATATCCTTGTTCGCTGATGTTCCAAGAACAGCTCAGTTTTCCAAGGGAAGGCAGTGCCAGTAGCTGCACACTTAGTTTGGCTCTCTCCTGTGCAGTTTTTAGCATTAGAGGATAGCTTTGACTTATCAGAAAGTTCAGGGAAAGGTTTCCAAAGAACAAGGTACATGGAAGGACAGCTCATGGACTCAATTATTTTCTTTGTTAACAACTCATCAAATTATTCTTCAAACCTTTTCATGATATCAGAAAGGGCAAGACTGGGGAGATGGTTAACATTGCTGTCAGCTTCAACTTCTTCATCTTTGTCAATTATCCTGTTCTTAATCTAAAGCTTCCTTCTGGCAATTTCACAGTTGTTCTCCCGTCATCTGATCCATTTTTTCACATATAACATCTTACATTGCAGGTACAAAAAGGCCACTAATGCAGAGATCTACTACATGACCCTCTCCATCTTGATGTGCAAAAATAATCTAGTCATTAGAACCAGCATAGGGGTCTGCTTTAGTTAGCCTTTTTTTTTTACTAGACAATCATCATTCTCTTCCTTTTGCTTGTGGTTCTTTCTACAGTGAACAAAAACATGTTGTGTGCTCCAGCCACGGCTGCCTGGGACTACACAGGGTCTTGGCCATGGGGACAACTAGCACTGTCAGCCCCTAGTAGGGAGGCCTTGCCAGGAAAGGCTGGCAGTGGCTCCAGGAAGTCTAAGCTGCCACTCAGGGGAGGCACTGAAGGGCTGGTTGAACACAGCCCTGGCCCACAAGATGCAGAGGCCAGGACTGTGGCCCTAGCCACCCGTGTCCCTTCCAGTGAAATTTGTGATTACTAAGAAAGAGCCACTTACAATGTTTTGGTAATGTACTGAACTTTGCAAAATGTTAATTCAAAATACATGCATTTTCCTTCTAAAGTAATATGGTTTCCTCCAAATCAAAGTAAAGTTAAAAAAATTATTCTTTCACAAATTTTTTTTAAACTATAAGCTACTTGATTTAATGCAAGGTTTCATTTTCATATTCAGTAGAGTGTTTATTGAACATGCAACATTTACTTCTTCAAGTCAATGAAAAAACACCTCTTCACAACACATTTTCTCTGAATTATAATACTGAATATTTATGGTAGCACTGTTACTTACTGAAAATAGGTGACTCACTCAGTCTCTGGGTCAAAGGCTGAAAAGTTTGACTATTTTCCATGAGGTTCAAAATTGCTTCTTCATTAATAAGAGCTTCTTCCAGTTTGTGTCTAGTGTGACCTTAATTTGACAAAGAATAAAAAAAGTTAAAGCAAGAGCCTAAATCTAAAATTTATCATTTAGAATTTGTGTAAATTTGGAAGTATTACCATATAAACCTATTTTAAATTTCAAAATGTTAATGATGCATGCCAAATAAAAAACATAAAAGCCACAGAAATACTTAGCCAGTCACATGCATTCATCAAAACAACCACTGAATCTATAAATCACCAAATATTTATAATCTCTTTAATCCTACTTAATGTGTGTAGCTGTATCACTGATAAAAATCACTGCATATTAAAATACATAAAGTGAAAAGATAAACTGTCTTATTTGAATACTAAAATTCTTTATTCTCTATGATTCAAAAACAACAAATTTAAAATAAATGTTTTTCAACTCTTCTAAGAAAAAAAGACTTGATAGTGCTCATTATTTGACACTTGTATATTGGACTCTCAAATGCATAAACAGGGAAAAGTTTGGTGTAATTCCTAATGGGGTATGTGTTGGTTTTTCATGCCTGTTTGTGAACTGTAGTTGTGGTTTTCCATTTCATTGCCATAACTGAGCAGAAATATTTTAAGTGCTATAAAAATACAAAGAAACGGTTAAGTAATTAAAAAGTTCATTTTATATTAATTATCAGAAAACTTTCAATTCATTATATGTCACATTTATTATATTTTAAAGATATCAAAAAATATTAGTCTTTCAACATGTGCGTTTTACAGAGGGTCTAACTCTTGGAGAGATTACATAATTGTAAGAACAAGATTAAAATGAATCCCATATTATAACCCAGCCACGAGGAGAGAGAGAGAGAATTTAAAAAACAAAGTAGCAGGGAATAAAAAGACAACACACCCAAAAATGACAGGCAGTTACATGACAGCTAACTGGGAAACAGTTGTTTTCCTGCTTCGGGTACTTAATCAGACTTTAAGGGTTTCTAGCTTTTAAAAGAGTTAACCATTTCAGAAAGAAACACTTTTGAGGTAATATATCCTAGGACATAGCTGGGTTGAGGACTTTAATCAGAACAAAGGAACAAAAAACCAAAAAACTGAAAAATAGCTTATTTTGAAACAAAAAATTGAGAGATCAATAAAATCAAGTTAGCTCTTTAAAACTAATAATAAAATAGACAATCTTGGCAGGGATGATAAAAAATTGTAGAGAAGGTATGAGTAAAGTGTATTAGGAATAAAAGTGGGTGTGCCAAAGGTGTTAGAATAATACTGTGAACAACTTTATACCAAAAACATGGAAAAATCAGATTAAACGGATAATTTCTTAGGAAAAAAATGACGTAAAAACCTGACTCAAAAAAAATAAAAAAAAAAAAGAAAGCCTGCGTAGACCTATATCAATTATGGAAATTAAACCAGTGGTTTAAGTCTACCCTCTTACCTCTCACCTTCTAACATACAAAATCCACCCAAAAAACCAGACTCTACAATGGTTTTACAGGTGAGATATACCAAATCTTCAATAAATAAACTATTTCAATCTATAAAAATTCTTAAAAAGGGAGAATTCTGAGAATTCTTAGGCAGTGCAGTAAGACATGAAAAAAGTAATATTTATACATGATAACTCTATATAGACACTGAAAATCCGAGGGAAAATACATCTAAATTATCAGCACTAATAAAAGTTGCTATAGGTGTTTCAAATGCTGGTGGTTAAAAAAATAAAATTTAAAAAAAAAAATCAAAACTTGCTGGATACAAGATGGAGAAGTTCCTAAATGCCAGCAATTAGAAGATTTAATTTTTGAAAGCTAAACCTTACACAACTGCAACAATTATAAGGCACCTGGAATATATATAACAAAAGACATACAACTATTTTCCAAAAAAGATAAAACGTTATTGAAGGACATAAAAGAAGACCAAGTAAAATGAGAACTATGCTGCAGATGAGACAATCTGACAAAGACATATACATATACATATATGTATGTAGAAAGACATATGTTCTTAAACTAGTCTATAAATTTGTTGAATTTCTAATAATATCCCAAGGGATTCTTCACAGAAACAAAACAATCTAAAATTAACATGGGAGAGCTTTTTTAAAGGATTAAGAACAGACAAGACAATTATGAAGTTGAGTAAGATCTGCCCTGACAAGATCTTCTACAGCAACAGTAATCAAAACTGTATGATATTAACAGGGGGGAACATGAAAGACATGGGGAAATTCAGTGTGGGAAAAAACCCTATGTGAAAAATGTGCTGGCATAACAAGCTAGCTGTCTGGATACAATTAGACATTTAATATTTAAAAAAATAAATGTGATTTCAGTGTAACAAGATGGCCATATAGAACAGTCCAGGAATTGTCGCCCCCTGCAGGAACACCAAATTGAACTATCCACACAAGAAAGCACCTTCATCAGAATAAAAAGTCAAGAGAACAATCGCAGCACTTGGTTTTAACAACCTATCAAGTAAAGAGGCAGTGAAGAAGGTAGAAAAGACAGTCATGAATTGCACCTCCCCCCAACGCCTCAGGCAGTGGCCTTATGGCATGGAAAGAGAAATCTGTGTGCCTGGGGGAGACAGAACACAGTGAATGTGGGACTTTGTTTTGCATTGGAACTCAGTGCTATCGTGTCACAGTGGAACAACATGGAATAGAATTTAGCCAGTTCCTATGAAGAGAGCATTTGACCAGCTCCAGCCAGAGGGAAACTGCCCATTCCAATGGTCCAGAACCTGAGTTCCAGCCAGCCTCACTATCACAGGCTAAAGCAATCTGGGGTCCTAAATAAACTTGAAAAGCAGTCTAATCCACAAGGACTGCAATTCTTGGACAAGTCCCAGTGCTGTGCTGGGCTCGGAGCCAGCGACTTAGGGTACATACAACCTGGTGAGAGAGTAACTGGGGCAGCCAAGGAATTACTTGTGTCACCCCCTGCACAGTCCCAGGCAGCACAACTTACAGCTGCAGAAGACTCCTTTGTTCTGCAAGAGAAAAAGGAGAGGGAAGAGTAAAGAGAACTTTATCTTGCAACCTGGATACCAGCTGAGCCATAGTAAAACAAGATACCAGGTAGAGTCGTGATACACATATTCCAGGCCCTAACTGCTGGATGACATCTCTTAACACTCTCTGAGCCAGCAGGGAACATGCTCCCTTGAAGAGAAAGACTCAGGACTCAGACCTGGCAGGATGCATCACTTGCTCAGTAAAAAGTCCTTGGGCCTTGAGTATACACAAGTGACACTCCGGCACCTTCCTGCAGTCCTTGGGTGAGACCCACGGAAATGCTGACTTCAGTTGTGACCCAGTGCATTTATAGCACTGGGAAAAATTGAAAGCCCATTCTTTAAGAACTGGAAAAAGACAAGGATGCCCACTTTCACTACTGCTATTCAACATTGTACTGGAAGTCCTAACTAGAGTAATCAGACAAAAGAAAGGAATGAAGGGCATCCAAATTGGAAAGGAAAAAGTCAAATTATCCTTATCTGCCAATGATACAATTTTATATTTGGAAAAACCTAAAGACTCCACCAAAAAACAAATTCAGTGAAGCCGCAGGATACAAGATCAACATTCAAAAATCAGTAGCATTTCCATATGCCAAGAGTGAACAATATGAACGAGAAATCAAGAAAGTAACCCCATTTACAATAGCTACAAATAAGATACCTAGGAATAAACTTAACCAAAGAAGTGAACCATACCTACAGTGAAAACTATAAAACTTGATGCAAGAAATTGAAGAGGACACCAAAAAATGGAAAAGACATACAATGTTCATGGATTGAAAGAATCAATACTGATAAAATGTCCACAGCCACCCAGAGCAATCTACAGATTCGATGCAATCCTATTGGTATCAAAATACCAATGACATTCTTCACAGAAATAGAAAAATTAATCCTAAACTTTATATGGAACCACAAAAGACCCTGAATAGCCAAAGCCATCCTGAGCAAAAAAAACAAACTGAAGGTCACATTACCTGACTTCAAATTATAATACAGAGCTACAGTAACCAAAATAGCATGATACTGGCATAAAAACGGACACACAGACCAATGGAATAGAGAACCCTGAAATAAATCCATAACTACAGTGAACTTGTTTTCAATGAAGGTGCCAAGAACATACCTTGAAGGAAAGAATGATCTCTTCAATAAATGGTGCTGAGGAAACACTGGCTATCCACATGCAGAAGAATGAACTAGACCCTGATCTCTCACCATACACAGAAATCAAATCAAAATGACTTAAATCTAAGACCTCAAACTATGAAACTACTAAAAGAAAACATTGGGGAAACTCCCTAGAATATTGGTCTAAGCAAGGATTTTTTTGTTAAATATCCCCAAAGCACAGGCAATCAAAGTAAAAACAGACAAATGGGATCACATTAAGTTATCACACAAAGCTTCTGCCCAGCAAAGGAAATGATCAACAAAGTAAAGAAACAATCCACAGAATGGGAGAAAATATCTGTGAACTATCCATCTGACAAGGAATTAATAACCAGAATATATATAACTCAATAGTAAAAAATCTAATAACATGATTTAAAAATGGGCAAAAGATCTGAACAGACATTTCCCCAAAGAAGACACACAAATGGCAAAAGGTGAAAAGGTACTCAACATCACTGATCATCAGAGAAATGCAAATCAAAATTACAGTGAGAAATCATCTCACCCCAGTAAAAGTGGCTTTTCTCTAAAAGACAGGCAATAATGAATGCTGGCAACGATGTGGAGGAAAGGGAACTCTTGTACACTGTTGGTAGAAATGTAAATTAGTACTGCCACTATGGAGAACAGTACGGAGGTTCCTTAATGAACTAAAGATAGAACTACCATATAATCCAGCAATCCCTCTACTCAACATTTATCCAAAGGAAATAAAATTGGTATGTCAAGTTGAAGAGATATGTGCACTCCCATGTTTATTACAGTCCTATTCACAACAGCCAAGATTTGGAAGCAATCTAAGTGTCCATCAATAGATATACAGATGAAGAAAACGTGGTAGATTTACACAATGGAGTACTAGTCAGCCATAAAAAGAATGAGATCATGCCATTTGCAACAACATGGATGGAACTGGAGGACATATGTTACGTGAAATACGCCAGCACAGAAAGACATACTTTGCATGTTTTCACTCACTTGTGGGGGCTAATTAATAATTATAACAATTGAACTCATGGAGATAGAGAGTAGAATGATGGTCACCAGAAGCTAGGAAGGAAAGTAGGGTAGGATGGGGAAGGACAGATGGTTAATGAGTACAAAAAAACAGAATGAATAAGCTCTAGCATTTGATAGCACAATAGGGTGACTACAGTCAACAATAATTTATTGTACATTTAAAAAGAACTAAAAGTATAACTGGAATGTTTGTAACACAAAGAAATAAATGCTTGAGGCTATGGACACCCCATTTACCCTCATGTGATTATTACACTGTACGCCTGTATCAAAATCTCCCATGTACCCCAAAAATATATATGCCTACTATGTACCCACAAAAATTTAAAAAATAAAATGTAAAATTTCAGATGCATTAAAGATCTAAATGTGAAAAACCAAATTGTAAGTACACGTAAGGCTTAAAATGAATATTTAAGAGAAAATCTTCATTACATCAGGGTAGGGAAGGTCTCATAAATTGCACACCAAAACTAAACCATAAAGGACTATTGGCAAACTTGACATTAACATTGAAGACAAGTAAAACTCCAAGGATAACTTTTTTTTTAAATGGGAGCAAAAAGGGGAAAAATAAGTTAACATTTCTCTTTGAAGATTTTTACAAGACAAGGCTAGATGGAGAGAAAACACCTCTACAGTAAGTATAACTGATAAAATATCTAGAAAATATGAAAAACTCAGGCCAGGCACAGTGGCTCACACTTGTAATCCCAGCACTTTGGAAGGCTGAGGTGACTGAATCATGAGGTCAGAAGTTCAGAACCAGCCTGGCCAACATAGTGATACCCCATCTCTACTAAAAATACAAAAAATTAGCTGAGCATGGTGGCAGATGCCTGCAATCCTAGCTACCTGGGAGGCTGAGGCCAGAGAATCGCTTGAACCTGGGAGGCAGAGGTTGCAGTGAGGCAAGATTGCGTCAACTGCACTCCAGCTGGGGTGACAGTGCGAGACTCTGTCTCAAAAAAAAAAAAAAAAAGGGGGAGAGAGAGAAAAAAAAAAATATGAAGAACTCCTAAAAATAAGAAAAAGACAACTGACTCAACAGAAAATGAGCAAAGAACATGAGTAATCAATTCTCAGAAAAACCCAAATGGCCTTTTAAGATGCTCAAATTCATTAGTAATTAGAAAATGCAGATTGAAATGCAGAGACACTATTATTTGATACTATCAAACGTTGAGGCTTTGCCTACCTAGTAAAATTGTATATGAAACACTGCGACTTCTAAATAAAACTTTTATTATTGTCTTGTTTACCAATCACATATAAGCTAATTGCATTATAGAAAAACTGTTAGAACAGATGCTATTAGGTAAAGTACAACGTATATACCCTAACATTTAGCAATCACTCTTCTACATGTGTTTGGTAAAGAAACTCCAGCACATAGCCATAGGGAGACAGATAGAGCACTAAGGGCAAAAGTAAAGACTATCTAATACTTGTAGAGAAATAGAAACACTGTTGTTTACTTTCAAAATGGAACAAATAATCAGCAGCTAAAATGAATGAAAAAGGATAAATTTGAAAGTTACAATGTTGACATAAAAGATACTCAACATCATTAGTAATGAGACTAATGAAAATTAAAGCCACAGTAAGATTCTATGTCACACACTAGGATGGCTACATTAAAAAAGACAGACAATAATAATTGTTAGGATGTGGAGCCACAGAAACATTCTACGCTGGTAGAAAAGTAAAACATTGCTGTCACTTTAAAACCAGCTTGGAAGTTTATCTAAAAATTAAACACAAATTTACCACTTGCCCTCTTTTGCTTGGCAAAGGTAATCTTTCAGTGAAGTTTATTCTTAAACTGTTTTGTTTGTTACTATTTATATCATTTTATAACTCTTTTTATAATGTTTATCCTAAAATCTTATAGCAGCACTATTTTTTTTTTTTTTTTTTTTGAGATGAAGTTTTGCTCTGTCGCTCAGGCTGGAGTGCAGTTGGCACAATCTTGGCTCACTGCAACCTCCGCCTCCCAGGTTCAAGCGATTCTCTGGCCTCAGCCTCCTGAGTAGCCATTACAGGCGTGTGCCATCACGCCTGGCTAATATTTGTATTTTTAATAGAGATGGAGTTTCACCATGTTGGCCAGGCTGGTCGTAAACTTCTGACCTCATGTAATCCACCCACCTCTGCCTCCCAAAGTGCTGGGATTATAGGCATGAGCCACAGTGCCCTGCCAGCAGGACTATTCTTACCAGCCAAAAGTGAAAACAACTCAAATGTTGATCGACTGATAAATGGATTAACAAAATGTGATTTCTCCATACATATTGATAGATACTACAACGCGTTTAAACCTTGAAAGTATTATGCTAAGTAAAAGAAGGCAGACACAAAACACTACATATTGTATGGTTTCACTTATATGGTACACAGTATAGAAAAAGTCCATATATATTAGTGGTTACTTGGGGCTTGAGGTGGAAACAGGCATAACTGTAAATGGACACAAGGGATCCTCTGGGCTGATGGAAACATTCTAAAATTGGATTGTGAAGATGTTTGCACAATTTTGCAAATTTACTATAAATCACTGAATTAAACACTTAAAATGAGTGAATTTTATGTTATGTAAATTAAACCTCAAGCTGCTTAAAAATATGAGTGAAAGAAGCAAGTTGCTTCATCTAAGCTAAGCAGAACATCATTTATGTAAAATTTAAAACTTAAAACAACGGTATATATGGTGGGCAAACATTGAAAGCAAATATAAAATTATATATGCTAACAGTCTGCACTAACTTCAGGATACTGCTTACCTTTAGAAATATAGAAAGGGTGACAGAATGGGAGAAATTTTTGCTATATCCACAATGTTTATTTCTTAGGGGAAAAAAAAAACCCTAGCAAACTCAATCAAATATTAACATCTCAGTGCTAGATATCTGTTCTAGTAGTTTCTGTATACTTGAAAAAAAAATCTTACCTTTGCTTGACTCTTTGTCTTTGTGAACTTCTACCATATTGGCTGGAGTACACTGAAGCATTTCAGGAGACAGAACCTCAGAGTGCAATGTTAACTCAGCAGAGAACTCCTGGGATCCATCGTTGTAGTCCACAGATCCTGATAACGTTCTGCTTAATTAAAACATATCCTTTATAACAGACTAGATAACAAAGGAATAAAATTAGTTCTGAGATCTATAATAAATAACCACTTACACAGAGAAATCATTCTGTTTGAGAATTTCCTGAAGTCTCTTCTGAAAATTTTTTTCACTTTCTGTTGCTGGCACAAACCTGTGATCTTTGAATTTTAAAAGTGCATTAAAAAAATGTAGAGAGCAAATGAATAAAATATTTTCCCTTCTCCTAAAGCAGCTTTAAAAATGGCAGCAATTTCCTATCTTTCTCTAGACACATATAATACAACCTAAATGTAGTTTTATTACAGAATCATACAAAAGAAAAATGTTGTTACTAAAGTTATAAAATTAGGCACTTAAAGTCAGTTTAAGTTCTATAATTAAAATGTAAATCTAAAACAGAAATAATTGTTCTCTACCTAGAAATATATTATATCCTAAAATTAGAAATCTTCCCCTTAAGAAATACATTTCTATTTTTTAAAAGTATCAAAGGCACTTAGAGTTTATCAAAACATTTTTAGGGTCCAAGATATAACAAGTTTAATTGAACTTCAATATAGGCTTACTGCTGTATTTTGAAATAATATATCTGCCTTTTGAATGATGTCTTTTATTCTTTTATTTTTAAAATTTTGTTGTATCCATGGTATTATGTGAACTCCCTCAAATTCTTTTTGAATGTGGCAGCATTTAATATATGACTATTGGTTGTGCATGATGAACAAAGTGAGAACTTATATGATGTACTCAGAAAATAAACTGAGGGCAGCATTTCAATGGCTACATTTTCAAAGCTTAATGTACTAAACAGTGTTTCTAAGTTGAGATTCATGATCTTTGGTGAATTTTCTATACCTTATTTGGAAATACAGAAGGCTAGAACATAGTAAAGAATGAAAACAACAAAAAAGTGAGGCAAGAGGACAAGGTACGCTAAAAACAAAGAACAGTAAAAATGTCAACTTCTTATGGAAAGAGAGATAAGTGACAAATTAAAGACAGTTGTAAAGATAAATAATGGCTGTACAGCAATGACAACAAGAAAAACACACAGAAAATATAAAGGTCATTTGAAAAGTAAACTCTAATGTCAAAGGAACAACTCAATGACCATTTCCATTGAAATACTTGGTTTAAAAGAATAATCAGAGCACTATTAGGTTTATACCTTGGGACTCGGGTTGGCTAATTTGAGAAGTTTCATTTCTGTTTCTTCGTCGTTGCTTTTCATCTTCCCATATGGCCTGTAGACCAGGGTTTCCACCAATTTGAGCTGTAATCACAGTAATACTTCAATACTACAAGGGTCAAAGTAAAAAATACTTGCCTAAACAAATCTAAACTTTAATAAATATTGCATTTTAAAAAAACCAATCACGGCCGGGCGCGGTGGCTCAAGCCTGTAATCCCAGCACTTTGGGAGGCCGAGGCGGGTGGATCACGAGGTCAAGAGATCGAGACCATCCTGGTCAACATGGTGAAACCCCGTCTCTACTAAAGATACAAAAAAATTAGCTGGGCATGGTGGCACGTGCCTGTAATCCCAGCTACTTGGGAGACTGAGGCAGGAGAATTGCCTGAACCCAGGAGGCAGAGGTTGTGGTGAGCCGAGATCGCGCCATTGCACTCCAGCCTGGGTAACAAGAGCGAAACTCCGTCTCAAAAAAAAAAAAACAAACCCAATCACATATTTTGTGTAATAAAGTGGACAAATTATCCCAACCTACACTTACTATGTTACTCCTTTTTTAGTTTTCTTCCTAGCGGCTCCCAAAAACGCAAGTGAATAAAATTCAAACATCTGATGATAGTCAACAGACCTAAGAGTCCCCTTGCTGATATATAATCTAAAAATTAAGAAATTAAAAGACAGAGTATATTAAATTGCTTTATATTGACTAATTTAATTTAGTGTCATACTTACTTTTAGTATATCTATTCAAATATACTCATTTATATAAAAACATAAACCAAAATTAGTTACTATCTCATCAGCAGTATTGAAGCAATATTCACAACATTTTGTATCCTCTTTCTATAGTACCTTAGTTCCCTTGTAATGTTTTTGTTCCTACTTTTTCTATTCTACTTTGGTCATTGTTTTTTTTTTTTTTTTCCCGGGGGTGGGGAGGTGGATGGAGTCTTGCTCTGTCACCAGGCTGGAGTGCAGTGGCGTGATCTCAGCTCACTGCAACCTCTGCCTCCTGGGTTCAAGCGATTCCCCTGCCTCAGTCTCCCAAATAGCTAGGACTACAGGCGTGCACCACCACGCCTTGCTAATTTTTTTTTGTATTTTAGTAGAGACAGAGTGTCCCCATGTTGGCCAGGATGGTCTCGATCTCCTGACCTCGTGATCCACCCACCTCAACCTCCCAAAGTGCCGGGATTACAGGCATAAGCCACCACACCCGGCCGATCATTAATTTTAAAAAATAACAACATATATTAAGAATAATCGTATATGAACCTTCTATGTCCAGACGATTTAAGATATCAGCAGCTACAGCATCCACTTCTAATTCACATGTACTCTGTGGTTCAACACCTTCCAATACTAAAGAGCTGCAATAAAAAGATACAAAAAACACAATAATTATGTGAGAGCAAGCTTTGTAAGATTATTCATACTTATACAATTGCCTTATGTTTAGCTGGTAACCAGAAAACGTGGTATATTAATTCACAATTATTCATGACAAAATTGATAATGTATGTGTATACATAATGAAAAATAGGATAAACAAAATATAAAGCATATTATACTGACAACCCTATTAAGATCCTTTTGCAGCATATTCTACATACTTTGTTTCATTATATTTTATATATAGCAAATATAAACTGTTTTAGCATATGGTCATACCCAGGGCAGAATGGGATAAGATAATATAAAGACCAAAGAGGGATACATAAAAAACCATACACATATGAAATCAGTTGCCTAGAGACATCTTTTTCAGTATTCAAAAAAATGAGGGAGAACATGCAATAAGAGATAAGGGAAGGCAAGCACACTGAGAAGTGGGCAAATGATACTGTTCTTCCTGCCCTCAACTACTGAGGAGCTGGGAAATACTTTAAAATTCTTCATAACTATAGAATTGATAAACTACATGAATGATCAACACTAGGATCGTAGCTAGGAAAAGTAATGGTACCACAAGGTCATTAATTTTTATGAGAACTACAAAGGATTTTTTCCCATTCATGATCTTTGACTCAAAAGCATTTGCTTTTCATCAGTCCCCCAAGAGAAGATAAGGAAGACACCACATAATTAACCCTGCTTAACAGAATAAAGAGATAACATCAAGTGTGGATCCTTGTTTACTCATTTCAAAATTTAGGCCTCGCACAAAAATGGACACCAAGTGAAAAGGGGAGATCCATAATTTTACTAGAAAGTGGGTGATGACATATTTCATTAACTTTTGATTTGAAACACTTTTTTTTGTCTCACTCCATTGCCCAGGCTGGAGTGCAGTGGTGCGATCTCAGCTCACTACAACCTCCACCTCCCAGGTTCAAGTGATTCTCCTGCCTCAGGCTCCCAAGTCATTGGGATTACAAGCACGCACCACCACGCAGGTCTGATTTTTGTATTTTTATTAGGGAAGGGTTTCCACCATGTTGGCCCGGCTGGTCTTGACCTCCTGACCTCAAGTGATCTGCCTACCATGGCCTCCCAAAGTGCTGGGATTATAAGTGTAAGCTACTGCGCCCTGGCCTTGAAACATCTTTTAATGTTTTAAGAAAAATATGAGCCAGGCGCAGTGGCTCATGCCTGTAATCCCAGCATGTTGGGAGGCTGAGGCAGGCCGATCATTAGATCAGAGATTGAGACCATCCTGGCCAACATGGTGAAACCTCTTCTCTACTAAAATTACAAAAATTAGCTGAGCGTGGTGGTGCATGCCTGTAGTCCCAGCTATTCAGGAGCCTGAGGCAGGAGCAATAGCTTGAACCGAGGAGGTGGAGGTTGCAGTGAGCGAAGGTTGCGCCACTGCACTCCAGCCTGGTGACAGAGCAAGACTCCATCTCAAAAAAAAAAAAAAAAAAAAAAAGAGAAAGAAAAACATGTTAGCAAAACCTCATTTTCCATTGTCTATTTTAAAGGAAATATTAATGGAATATTATTATATGTTAGTTGGTTAAAACCATAGAATTTTTACAACTCAAATAACATACATATGTACTCATAGGTGTATATTTAGACACACATACACACATATCTTTTCACCATTAATAGAGGAGAAATATACTAGCCAACCAATCACAATATATCCCTTTATCTTTCAGAAAAAATATTCTCAATGTAGACTGTCAGCTGGGCTTGGTGGCTCAGGCATGTGATCTCAGCTTCAGCTTGGGAAGCCAGCCTGAGCAATACAGTGAGACCTCATCTCTACAACAAAATTTTTTTAATTAGCCAGGCATGGTGTTATGCACCTGTAGTCCCAGATACTTGGGAGGCTAAGCAATATAGTGAGACCTCATCTCTACAAAAGTATTTTTAAAATTAGCCAGGCATGGTGTTATGCACCTGTAATCCCAGATACTTGGGAGGCTAAGGTGGGAGGATCACTTGAGCCCAGAAGGCAGAGGTTGCAGTGAGCCGAGATTGCACCACTGCATTCTGGTCTGGACAACAGAGCGAGACCTTGTCTCAACAACAGCAAAATGTGGGTTGTCCTCTTCATTTATACAATTTAACACAAATTGAAGTATCAGATTTTTAAGAGTTTATAATCAACAGTTTTCTTACATGAAAGAGTTTGGTGATTTGAAATATTTATGTTGGAAATACCAAGAATGATTATTCCAGAAGTGGCACATTTGAGAGAAAGGAGGGAAACAGTAACATCAAAAGATAGTCTCACAGTAGAAATTTCCAACTCGCCTTTATTACAAAACTACTTCAGATATTCAGAACACAAGGCTTTCCTATGGAGATGTAGTAGTTTTCAGAACTAAAAATCAGCACCAGTGCTTAAAAATAGTATGAGTAAAAAATTTGCAAAAGCCAATACATAGCTGCTTTCTAACAGAAAAATCCAAGCAATTGGCAACTTGCCTTTATTACAAAACTACTTCAGATATTCAGAACACAAGGCTTTCCTATGGAGATGTAGTAGTTTTCAGAACTAAAAATCAGCACCAGTACTTAAAAATAGTATGAGTAAAAAATTTGCATAAGCCAATACATAGCTGCTTTCTAACAGAAAAATCCAAGCAACTGGAGTACATTGTGTCTAAAAAAGTCTAATCAATAATGAAACAAAGAAATTACAAATATTATTCAAAAACAGAGCATGTCAAAATACTTTATTACATATTTAATATTTATAAATTTTAGGGGTTTTAGTTAAAATATTTACTTTTTGTTTTAAATTACTATTTTGTTATAAATGTAATTTTTTAACTTAAGTTATAGGATATCAAATTAGAATGCATGATGAAGATGAATGCTGCAGAAAAGTATAACAGTATTTACCTCATATTCCTTTTGTTAATTAGGTAATAACTAGATACATTTTTATGGTCTGTTTTTTAAATCATTTATTCCTGTAACATACTAACATTGAGATTTGCTTTTTTTGAGAAGCTATAGATTAAAAAGATACAATAAAAGGTTAAAATTTAGTAACAGTAACTACTGATTTCTGATCACAACTAGGATATATGTAAAATTTTCATTTCCTTTACAATGTTAACTAACCTTGGTATCTCATCTTGTTCCCACCGAAATAAAGTACCAGCAACAGAATTTCCTGATAAACGATTCTTGCAGGATCCAGATGCATGCAATGTATCACCTAGGAACAGAAAGGTAAAAGGAATAAATTCTACTTTTAATCTGCATATGATTACTTTTTAGAAGGTAAATGTTCTTTTAAAAATTTTATTACTCATAAATTACAGATCTCCTTTTATTGATACATAATATTTGTACATATTTATGGGGCACATGTGGTATTTTGATACATGCATACAGTGTAAGGACAAAATCAAGGTACTTAGTATGTCTATCAGCCTGAACATTATTCATCATTTCTTTGTGTCAAGAACATTTGAATCCTCTCTTCTAGTTATTTTGAAATATATATTGTTAACTGCAACCACTCTTCTATGCTATCAAACACTAGAACTTATTTTGTCTAATTGTATGTCTATACCCATTAACCAACCTGTCTTCATGTCTTCCTGGAACCCCTCCCATAAACCCTTCTCAGCCTCTAGTAACTACCATTCTACTTTCTACCTCCATGAGATCAACTTTTCTTTTTTTTGAGATGGCATTTTGCTACTGGAAAAAACTGATTATGAAAATTACCTCCTTTCTCTAATACCTAATGTATATACTCTAGAATTCTTCCATTCCTCAATCTGTCTTAAACTCTGACTTATATTTGACAGTGTTAACTGACTTATTATTTTCCCCAGTGACATTTTTATATTTGAATAATTTTGGATTTACAGTAAAGTCCCAAGGGTAGTACAGAGAGTTTCCATATACTGGACACCTGGTTTCCCTCATTGGTAACACATTATCATGGTATATTTGTCAAAACAAAGAAACTAACACTGGAAGATTTCTGTTAACTAAACAAAACATTTTATTTAAATTTCACCAGTTTTTCCACTAATGTCCCCTTTCTGTTCCAGGATCCAATATAGGACACCACACTGCATTCAGTTGCCATGTCTTCCCGGTCTCCTCTGGTCTATTTATCTGTCTGTCTCTCTTTTCATGACCTTCACGGTCATGAGTATTGATGAGATAACCTGTAGGACAACTCCCAATCTGGGTTTGTCTGATGTTTTTCTCATGAGTAGACTGGAGGTACGAGTTTTGGGAAAGACTACCACAGAGGTGCAGTACCCTTGTTATCACATCATATGAGGGGGTACATGACACCCACATGATATAATCACTGGTGACATTAAACTTCATTGCTTGTTTATGGTAAAGTACAGTTCTATGGGTTTGATGAATGAATAGTTCATCAAACTTCCACCAACCCAGAACTGTGCAAGTTCCCCCTATACATCCCCTTTGCAGTCAACACTCCCCTCTCTCCTAAACCTTAACAACCAATAGTCCATTTTCTGCTTCCATAGCCTTTTGTAGAATGTCATGTGAAAGAAGTCAAACAGTTTGTATCCTTTTTGGTCTGGCTTCTTTCACTTAGTAAAATGCTTTAAAGATTCATTCATGTTATGTGAATCAATTATTTGTTCCTTTTTATCATTAAATGATTAACACAGTTTATCCATTTCCTTGTTGAGTGGACATGTCAGTTGCTTTACATTTTTGGCAATTATGAATAAAGTTGCTATAAACATTTGCAGGTTTGGGTGGACCTAAATCACTTAGGTAAACACACCTAGGAGTGCCATCACTGGGTCGTACTCTAGTCTATGTTCAGTGTTCTCAGAAACTATCTGTCTTCCAAAGTGACTATACTATTTTACATTCCCACTAGCAAAGAATGACAGTGCTACTATTCCACCTCTTGGTCAGCATTTGTTATTGTCTTGTGAACTGTAGTCATTCTAACAGGTATATCGTGGTAGCTCTTTGTAGTTTTAATTTGTATTTCCCTAACCACATAAAATGCTGAATATCATTTTTTCACATGTTTACCATCCTTATATCTACTTTGGTGAAGTACCTGTTCAAGTCTTTTGACCATTTTTAACTGGATTGTTTGCTGCCTTATTGTTGATTTTTAAGAATTCTTATATATTTTAGATACAAGTCCTCTATCAGATATGTAATTTGCAAATATTTTCTCCAGGTCCATGACTTGTCTTTTCATTTTTTAACACTGTTTTTCACAAAGCAGAAGTTGTTAATTTTGACAATCTAATTAATTTCTCCTTTCATGGATCATGCTTTTGGTGTCATATCTAAAACTTCATTGCCAATACCAAGATTGGGCACATTTTCCCTTTATTTTCTGCTAGAAGTTTGATAGGTTCATATTTTACATTTAAATTTGTGAAGCATTTTGAGTTAATTATTATTTAAGGTGTGTAGTATATGTGATGTATAAGGTGTGAAGAACATATAAAAATATGTTCTTTTATTTTTATTTTCTGGCATATGGACATCCAATTATCCCAGCACTACCGGTTGAAAAACTATGCTTTCTCCATAGAATTACCATTGTATCTTTGTCACTTTGTCAAAGTTAAGTTGACTATATGAGACAATTATGAATTATTTCAAATACAGATCTATTTCTAGACTCTATTCTGTTTCATATGTATATGTATTTACCTTTTTGCCAATACCATGCTGTCTTGATAATGGTTGCTTAACTTTTAGAAGTCTCATTCATTCATTCATTCATTCAGATGGAGTCTCGCTCTGTTGCCAGGCTGGAGTGCAGTGCCATGATCTTGGCTCACTGCAATCTCCGCCTTCTGGGTTAAAGTGATTCTCCTGCCTCAGCCTCACGAGTAGCCGGGACTACAGGCGCACGCCATCACACCCAGCTAATTTTTGTGTTTTTAGTAGACACGGGGTTTCATCATGTTGGTCAGGATGGTCTCAATCTCCTGACCTTGTGATCCACCTGCCTCAGTCTCTCAAAATGCTAGGATTACAGGTGTGAGTCACTGGGTCTAGTTCCATTCTTTAAAAAAGGATTATCTCCTGGACATGAAATAATACAGCCCTCACAAAGATGAGGGAAACTAGGGGACCATAATTCCTGTGGGGAAAAATATTAGGCAGTGGACAGTTGCTTTGTCCTGCTTTTCTTATATCTTCCCTCTTCCTTCCTTTCCTTTTCAGTCTTCATGGAGAAAAAGCCAGGCCTATTTCACTCCTCATTGTATGATTTCCCTCTTGGGAGTTCTAAGGGTCAAGGAAGAGTTACTCACTTACACAATTTGGTTTACTGTGGGAATTTTATATTATTCTAAGATACAGAGAAGATTAAAAAAAAAAAACAAAAAAAAACTGGCATTTAGTAAACTGTAAGTTGTCATCTAAACCTGGGGTTATTATCTAGAAGAATTAGTTACAAACAAATGAATTACTCTGCTCTAAAAGGGAGGCACATGGTAGTTTCAATATTTGAGTATTTAAAATAAAAATGTAACTTTAATATAAGTTGTCACCACAAAACATTCTCTTTTGAAAAAAAGTTTTAATGCATCTAAGTTGTTCCACGTAAGAAAATTACTTGGAGAGACAAAACAAATAAAAGTATTAGTGAATATAACATAACAGAGCATTGCATATATAGCATCATTATTTGATAAAGATTCTGGAGGCTAGGCGTGGTGGCTCACACCTGTAATCCCAGCACTTTGGGAGGCTGAGGTGGGTGGATCACTTGAGCCTAGGAGTTCTGAGACCAGCCTGAGCAACACGGCAAAACCCTATCTCTAAAAAAATACCCAAATTAGCTGGGTGTGGTGGCACGCACCTGTAGTCCTAGCTACTTGGGAGACTGAGGTGGGAGGATGTGCTTGAGCCCAGGAGGTGGAGATTGCAGTGAGCCGAGATCATATCACTCCAGCTTGGCTGAAAGAGCGAGACTCTGTCTCTAAATAAGTAAATGATAAAGACTCTGGATTATAGTTTTTCAGTCTTCATCTAGTAATTCAAAATATCTGAATTATTTACAGGTCTGCGGTGTGTGTGTTTACTGTGTTTTACTCATGGAGGCTAGTTTTCTTGTGTGACTAGTATATTCTAAATTGTGTGCCAAATGATATCACACTTTAAATTTTATTTTTAGGAACAATTTGAGATCAGTAAAAATAGACCAGGTACAGCGGCTCATGCTTGTAATCTCAGCATTTTGGGAGGCTGAGGTGGGAAGAATGCTTAAGCCTAGTAGTTTAAGACCAGCCTGGACAACAAAGTGAGACCCCGTTTCAACAAAAAATTGAAAAATTGGCCAGGGTTGGCAGCACGGGTCTGTGGTCCCAACTCCGTGAGAGGCTGAGGTAGGAGAACTGCATGATCTTAGGAGGTGGAGGGTGCAGTGAGCCATGTTCACGCCACTGCATTCCAACCTGGTGACAGCAAGACCCTGTCTCAAAGAGAAAAAATAATAATAAAAATAATATCCTCTAGAAAGGATCTGCATTTGCTGCTTCTATCAGATCTGAGTATATTACTAGACCAGCACCACCTTAGATCAAGCTCTGAATTTGGGAATCTCTTTTAGTCCCAGGATATTCCAACTATACTGAAAAAAGAACGTCTGAAGTATGTTCAATTTCCCAGTCTGTGCTCACTTATGAGAATATGCATTTGAGGCCCTAACTTAACCTGTGGAGGGTTCCTACCTGCTGAGCAGGACCCAGTTTTGGTTTCCATCTCTCTCACGAAATAGGGCCTTCTCAAAGAAGGTTCTTAATTTTCTAGGATTAGTAAATGCCCTCAGGGCAAAAGTTGCTTTTAGCACTCTATTCCATTTTGGCCTGCACTGCTTTATTGTTCATAAACTCTTCAATGCATTTAAATTTTTTTTCTTTCCACATCACCTAGCATTTAAATTATTTTTAGCAGAAGGACGGATCCCACTAACCTAGTCCACTATTCAGGGAAACAACAACAAAATCCTCCCTGATAACTTTCAGAGCATAGCTCGGGCATGGTAGAAGAAATGGGAAGAATTAAACCAAAAGTGAATAGCTGGTAAACTAGGAAACAAAAAAATGCTAACCTCTGCTTTGAGAAGGTTGACAGTGATGGAAAAGAAAAAAAAAAAAAGGCAGTTAGAAAGGATATTAGGATTGGAAGTGTCAGTTTCATTTTAAGAGCAGGAGAAGGGAAGGAAGTCAATGGGAAGGCAAAAGATGCCAGAACACATGACACAGAAATTCTATTCTCAACTGTATGTTCAAGAGAAATGAAAATACATAGCTACACAAAAATTCACACATGAATGTTCAGAGCGGCATTGTTCATAATAGCCCAAATATCTGTCAACTGGGATAGGAATAAACAAAATGTAGTATATTCACATAACACAGTATTATTTGGCCATAAAAATAAATGAAGTACTGATACGAGCTATAACACTGACGAACCTTGAAAACATTATGCTAAGTAGAAAAGAACCTCCACATATTATATGATTCTACTTACATTAAATGAGCAATATGGGCAAATATAGAGAGACCAAAAGTAGATTAGTGCTTGCTCAGGAGTGGGAGGCATGGGAAACTTGGGGGTGACTGCTACAGGTCATAGGATTTCTTTCAGAGGTGATAAAAATGTTCTAAATTTGTGGTTATGGTTGCATAACCCCAAATATAGGAATACTTTATTAAATTGTGCTTTGCTTTATTGAATTTTGCAGATATTGCAACTTTTACATATTGAACGTTTGTAGCAACTCTGCATTGAGCAAATCTATTGTTGCCATTTTTACAACAGCATGTGCTCATTTTGTGTCTCTGTGTCACATTTTGGTACCTTGTGCAATATTTCAAACCTGTGAGCAGTGATCTCTGATGTTACTATTGGAATTGTTTTCAGGTACCACAATGAACTGTGCCCATAAAAGACAGTAAACTTGAGTGTGTTCTGACTGCTCCACTGACTGGCCATTTCCGTTGTTTTCCTTCCTAGCACCTTCCTATTCCCTGAGACACAACAGTATTGAAATTAGGCCAATTAGTAACCCTACAATGGCCTCTAAATGTTCAAATGAAAGGAAGAGTCACATGTCTCTCACATTACATCAAAAACTAGAAATGATTAAGTTTACTGAGGAAGGCATGTCAAAAGCCAAAATAAGCCAAAAACTAGGTCTCTTGTACCGGTCAGTCAAGTCATGAATGCAAAGAAAAGTTCTTGAAGGAAATTAACAGTGCTACTCCAACGGAACACATGATCAATAAGAAAGTGAAATGGCCTTATTGCAGATAGGTGAAAGAGCAAGGGCTGATGTACAAGCTGCAGCAACTTCTCTGGAAGATCTAGCTAAGATAACTCATGAAGGTGGATACACTATATAACAGATTTTCAATGTAGATGAAAACTACCTTATCTGGGAAGAAGATTGTATCTACAACTTTCACTGCTGGAGAGCAGTCAATGCCTGATTTGAAAGTTTCAGAAGACTCTCCTGGTAGGGTTAGTTGATGCTGCTGGTAACCTGAAGTTAAAGCCAATGCTCATTTGTCATTCTGAAAATCCTAGGGCCCTTAAGAATTATGCTAAATCTACCCTGCCTGTTCTATAAGTGGATCAAAAAAGCACAGATGACAGTGTATCAGTTGTAACATGGTTTACTGAATATTTTAAGCCCACTGTTGAGACCTGCTACTCAGAAAAAAATATTCCTTTCAAACTATTACTGCTCACTGACAATGCACCCAATAGCTCTGATGGAGATGTACAAGACTAATGATGGTTCCCTGCCTGCTAACACAACACCCACTCTGTAGCCCATGGGTCAAAGAGTAATTTTAACTTTTAAGTCTTATTATTTAAGAAGTACATAAGGCTATAACTGTCATTGACAATGATTCCATTGATGGATCTGGGCAAAATATATTGAAAACCTTCCAGAAAGAATTTACCATTTAAGATGTCATTAAACATTTGTGATTTAAGGCCGGGCACGATGGCTTATGCCTGTTAATTCCAGCACTTTGGGAGGCTGAGGTAGGCAGATCACTCGAGGCCAGGAATTTGAGACTAGCCTGGCCAACATAGTGAAACCCCATCTCTACTAAAAATACAAAAAGTAGCCAGGTGTGGTGGCACACAGTTGTAATCCCTTCTACTCTGGAGGCTGAGGCAGGAGAATCGCTTTAACCCAGGAGGTAGAGGTTGCAGTGAGCCAAGACTACCACTGCACTCCAGTCTGGACAACAGAGGGAGATCTTGTCAAAAAAAAAAAAAAAAAAACACCTACAAACCTGCAGGATCTCTGAAGTATGCCGGCATCTCTCCAACTCTAATCTATTATCACATGGGTCATTCTATCCTTCTCTGTTGTCTGTAACTTTCCATTTTAACAGTAAAAAATCTGGCAGTATCCTACTTTTACCTCAGAGAGTTACAAATGTAAAATGAGAAATAAATTTGTTTTGAGAGGAAATCACCTATTCAAATATCTATGTTATTCTGTTTTGTTCATAATATCAAAGGCTCTATAAATAAAGAACTTTAAAGCAAAACCAAATTCACCCAGATTTAAAGTGAGCTAAAGCTTTGCTTGCAATATTTTTCAGTTCATGTCACACAAAGAAAAATAGTAATGTTTGTACAGCCCACTGAGATAAAATGAACAAGGTTGTTCATTGGTGGAGGTGATGACTCAAGGGACTCGGGAACCCATCTGGAATGCTGAGAGACCACACCTCCACTAATCTGCAGCTAGCTATTCACATCTTCAGTGAAGTGCTGAACTAAAGTAACAAGGCTCTAACAACTGCAGAGATTTCTGGAATTGTGTATCATATACTATTCTCATATACTATTCCTAAAATATAAAAAGTAACATAAGGTCTGAGGTTAAAAAAGACTCACAATACGTATCATTCGCTAAGCAATGTAAAGAGTTCACTTTTGCAGTGGTCTGGAACTAAACCCACAATACCTTTTAAGTAGTCTGTCTACTAAAAACCATCAAATTGTCCTCTTTAAATGGATATGAATTATAACTCACTAAAGCTGAAGTGCTTTTTGTGACAAACTCTAATTCCACTTTGCATTATATTTCTCTTCCTTTTTTAGTAACTCAACATTTATTTTCTAAATACATATTATTTTATAAATCATTGATTATACAACATTTGTTTCAAAACTTTAATTTGACTGAAAATTAACCTTACTTTTCCTTCTTGCTTTTCGGAACTTGACAGCAGCCAGATTTATTAAATTCATGCCATAAAGATTGTAGTCAATGAAGAGCTGTAGGAGGTAGGGAATATGCGCTTCATGAGGCTGGTAAAATTTATTCATTATGGCTCCACTTTGCAAAAGTTCACATATCCTAAATTAGAAAAAAGAGTTGTATCATAAAATTATGTTCCCCAAAATGTTAAATAAAACAATGATTATAGAAATAGAGAGAACAAAGCCCTTATTAGCATACAAAATTTTCATCTCAATTTTACTGGAAATTGGTATTTTGTCAGAGATGAAAAGTTTCAACCAAGTTTTAAAGTAAGCAACATGTTCTGAATAACAAAAAACTGCAGGGATGAAGAATATTTTGTCTTAAACCAATTTGATAATAACTATATTTAAAAATTAAAATACCAAAAGGTTTTTAAAGATTTTTCTTTTAAAAATAAATACTTTTGAAAAGATTAAATATTCAAAAAAAGAAAAGAAACCATTACTTTAAAATCTTACCACTCAGAGATATTACCATGTTGATATTTTTCTTTCCTGACTGTTTTTTTTTTTTTTTTGCTTCATGATGACAAATACAAATGACAGACAATTATATACAGCATAATAAGTACTATCTGGGGAAATATATTACACATCTAGAAAAGATACTTATCAGACAGAGATGCAGAGATGGTTTCTGCAAAACCTTAGAGGAAGTCTCTAAGCAAGAGGCTTAATAATGAACTAGAGGTACTTTTTTCTCTGAAGAGAGGGAGGAGTATTCACATAAGTAAAACTGCATATGTAAAGGGTCATGAGAAACCATGGCTTATTTAGGAACTGAAACCACTGAGTAAGACTGTGACCTAGTGTCAGAGGTGGGGCTAGAGAACTAATGAGAAGTAAGAGCATGCAGAGCCTGTTACGACATTTGAAGAAATAGTGAAATTAGTCTGAGAAGCGAACCACAGAAAAGTGACATGGCCAGACTAGCTACAGAACACACAAGACTACAGGTTAGGAATAAATAGGCTGTTGTGGAAAAACTAAGGATGGTGGCTACAACAAGGATTAAAGAAATGTATTGATTCAGGAGACATATAAGGGGTGAAATGATCAAGCCTTGATGACTAACTAAATGTGAAGAGTGAGACAGAAAAGGATGATGCCTAATTTCCTGCTTAAGCAGCTGGTTAGTGGTGTTGCAATTATTTGAAAGGTGGAAGAACTGTAGGAAAAACTGGTTTGTTTGGGGTATTTTTGGAAGGGGAGTAAGGATAAACTCAATTTAGACACAAGGGCATAAATATAGTGGGTATCTAATAATAATATTGGACATTGATTGTAAAGAAAATAAGAATAATTTTATTAATATAGCAGAGGTAACTAACCTATTTCTGAGCACTATACATTGGATACTGTGCTCAAGTACTTTATTATAAGTCTATGGTACGATCATCTCCATTTTACAAATAAAGAATTATCTTAGAAAGAATTAAAAATCACACAAATGAAAAGTAGAAGAGCTCTGAGGTGGGAGGACCACTTGAGCCCAGGAGTTCCAGGTTACGGTAAAGTATGATGGTGCCACTGCACTCTATTCTGGGCAACAGAGCAAGATCCTGTCTCTTAAAAAACAAAGGGGGTAAAATTCAAATCAAATTTTCTCTGTCTTGTGAGCACTCACTCTTAACCACTGGGCTATTCTATCTATCCAGCAGGTGGTTTGATATATTGTTTAGAAGCTCTGGAGGGAAATTAGGCTATTCATATACATTTGGAAGTCAAATGCATAAAGATAAACAAAAAACAAAACCGAATCAACCCATGGGAGTAGATAAAACTGTAGAGGGAAGAGAAAATATACAGAGAAAAGATTAAACTCTAAGGCAGAACTCTAAGAAACAACCATAGATGTTAAAAGAGAAACCAACAAAATGGCAGAAACATGAATTTCTAGAGGTAGTATGTATCACAGAAGCTAGTATTTAGGATTGTTTTAAGGCATCACAAGCATCACCATGAGTTCAAAAAGTAAGGACATAAAATTGGATTTATCAACACAGAGGCCACTGGTGAAAGCAATTTCAATAAAATGTCTGGGGTAGAAGCCATATTGGAGTAAATTAAAGAGTGAATGGAAAAAGCCGAGCACAGTGGCTTGTGCCTTTAATCTCAGTACTTTGGGAGGCTGAGGTGGGCCAATCACTTGAGATCAGGAGTTCAAGACCAGCCTGACCAATATGCAAAAACCCTGTCTCTACTAAAAATGCAATCAATGAATTAGTCAGACGTGGTGGTGGTGCCTGTAATCCCAGCTACTCAGGAGGCTGAGGCAGGAGAATTGAATGAACCTGGGAGGCAGAGATTACAGTGAGCTGAGATCCTGCCACTGCACTTCAGCCTGGGCAACAGAGCAAGATTCCCTTTCAAACAAACAAACAAACAAACAAACAATGAATGGAGGTAAGAAGCTGGATACACAAAGTATAGATAAATCTTTCAAGGAGAATGGCTATAAGAGAAAGATGTGAATGTGTGCGTAAAATTAGCAAAGTCTTATTAATATTTAAATGGAGTGGGAAAGAAAGATGAGAATAGCTGATATATAAAAGAGATCCTTGACAACATCAAAGAAGATGGATCCTGAGCCTTAGCGGTGAAGAGGAAAAATCTCTTTCACGGAATAGACAGCGAGGAGAGAATGGATGTAAATGTAGTTTAAGGGCCTTTGACAGAGGGCCTTAAAAAGCTTTATTCCAGTGGTTCTCAAACTTTTTGGTCCCAGAACCCCTCACATTCTTAAAACATTACTGAGGGGCTGGGCGTGGTGGGTCATGCCTGTAATCCCAGCACTTTGGGAGGCCATGGCTGGTGTATCACCTGAGGTCAGGAGTTTGAGACCAGCCTGGCCAATATGGTGAAACCCTGTCTCTACTAAAAATATTTTAAAAATTAGCCAGGCGTGGTGGTGGGTACCTGTAATCCCAGCTATTTGGTAGGGTAAGGCAGGTGAATTGCTTGAACCCAGGAGGCGGAGGTTGTAGTGAGTCGACATGGTGCCACTGTACTCCAGCCTGGGCAACAGAGTCAGACTGTGTTTCAAAAAAAAAAAAAAAAAAAAGTTACCAAGAACACTAAAGAGCTTTTGTTTATGTGGTTTGTATCTACTGGTATTTATCATATTAGAAATTAAAACAGAAATGCTTAAGAAACTTATTTACTAATTTTATTTTTGAGACAGGG